>NC_057812.1:336344457-336353787 GCF_018294505.1 Triticum aestivum | reverse complement strand
AGGGTACTAGGGTTTCGGGGGGAGGAGAAGGAGAATCTCGGAGGGGGGGGGGTCTTTAAATAGGCATAGGAAGAGCTAGGAGTGTCCAAATGAGGTGCGGTTTTTTGGCCACGCGATCGTGATCGAACGATCTAGACGATGGAGAAGGCTTAGGTGGGTTTTGGGCCAAATTGGAGGGGTGTTGGGCTGCAACACACACGAGGCCTTTTCGGTCCCTCGGTTAACCGTTGGAGTATCAAAAGAAGTCCAAATGATACGAAACTTGACAGGCGTTCTACCGGTAGTAAACCAAGGCCGCTTGGCAAATCTCAGTCCAAACCGGAAATTTTTAATCCCCACACATGAAAGAAAGGTAGAAAAGACCACCAGAGGAGAACGAAGCACCGGAATGCAAAACGGACAACGGGGAAAATGCTCGAATGCATGAGATGAACACGTATGCAAATGCAATGCACATGATGACATGATATGAGATGCATGACAACGATAACAACACACGGAGAAAAAAACCCGAACCCGAGAAAATAAAATAACTTAACGCCGGAAACGGCAATAGTTGGAGTACAAATTGGGAAAGTTACATCCGGGGTGTTACAACACTCCACCACTACGAAAGGATCTCGTCCCGAGATCTAGGACTGAAAGAACGCCGGGTACTCAGAACGGAGGTGATCCTCGCGTTCCCAGGTAGCTTCATGGTCGGAATGGTGTGACCACTTGACTTTGAGGAATTTATTGACTTATTGCGAGTCTTGTGTTCAGTCTCTTCAAGAATAGCAACTGGGTGCTCACAATAAGAGAGATCTTCTTGGAGCTCAATGTCCTCGAAGTTGACGGTGCGGTCAGGAGTCTTGAAGCACTTTCGAAGCTGAGAGACATGGAACACGTCATGAACATTTGCAAAGTTTGAAGGAAGCTCGAGTTGATAGGCGAGGTCGCCTCTCTTGCTGACAATCTTGAAAGGTCCCACGTATCTGGGGGCAACCTTCCCTTTGATACCGAAGCGACGAGTACCTTTCATAGGAGAGACGCAGAGGTAAACATGATCTCCGATCTCGAAAGCCAAATCATGGTGCTTACTATCATAGTAGCTCTTCTGACGGGATTGGGCTGCTTTGAGGTTATCTCGAATGACTTTGCACATTTCCTCTGCCTCTGTGATTAAGTCATTACCCAAAAGCTGACGTTCACCGGTTTCAGATCAGTTGAGAGGGGTACGGCACTTCCTACCATACAGAATTTCAAATGGGGCCTTGCCCGAACTTGCTTGAAAACTGTTGTTGTAGGAGAATTCAGCATAAGGAAGACAATCCTCCCACTTCATGTCGAAGGAGATCACACAAGCCTG
Organism: Triticum aestivum; assembly: GCF_018294505.1. Lineage (NCBI taxonomy): Eukaryota > Viridiplantae > Streptophyta > Magnoliopsida > Poales > Poaceae > Triticum > Triticum aestivum. Next base: position 336,352,439 of record NC_057812.1, on the reverse strand, counting down.
AGCATATCTTCAAGAATCTGGTTAACACGCTCGACTTGACCGCTAGTTTGAGGATGGAAAGCTGTGCTGAAGCGGATGTTGGTGCCCATGGCCTTCTGAAAAGAATCCCAAAACTTAGAGGTAAAGATGCTGCCATGGTCTGAAGAGATCACTTGTGGAATACCGTGCAGAGAGACAATACGAGAGGTATAGAGTTCCACCAATTGAGCTGCAATGATCGACTCTTTGATAGGCAGAAAGTGAGCCACTTTGGTGAGTTTGTCGATGATAATGAATATAGCATCATTGCCACGCTTGGACTTTGGAAACCCAGTCACGAAGTCCATTTCAATGTGGTCAAACTTCCATTCTGGAATGGCAAGAGGTTGGAGGAGACCAGCTGGTCTTTGGTGTTCTGCCTTCACTCTTCTGTAGACATCACACTCATTCACGAATTGAGCAATCTCGCGCTTCATTCGAGTCCACAAATAAGCTTGCTTGAGGTCCTGATACATCTTCGTTCTCCGAGGGTGGATGGAGAGGAGAGAATTGTGAGCCTCGTTCATGATCACTTTACGGAGGTCACCTTTGGGTACAACAATACGATCCTCGAAGAAGAGAGTGTCCTTGTCATCAAGGCGGTAGCACTTGTACTTGGGTTGACTCTTGGCAATCCCAATCTTCACCTTTTTCACCATAGCATAAGAAGCTGGGCTTGGCGAATCTGATCTTCCAAGGTAGGAGAGACTTGAAGGTTGGCGAGGAAACCTTGAGGAACAACTTGCAGATTAAGTTTGCGGAAAGCTTCACAAAGCTCGGGTTGATAAGGCTTGAGAATCAGACTGTTGCAATAAGCCTTTCTGCTCAATGCGTCAGCAATCACATTGGCCTTGCCTGGAGTATACTCAATACTCGGATTATACTCTTGAATCATTTCGACCCATCGAGTTTGCCTGAGGTTGAGATTAGGCTGAGTGAAGATGTACTTGAGACTCTTGTGGTCAGTGAAAATGTCCACTTTTCTTCCCAATAAGAGATGTCTCCAAGTCAAAAGAGCATGCACAACTGCCGCCAACTCGAGATCATGAGTGGGGTAGTTCTTATAAGCAACAACTTTCTTCTCTTGCATCAATACTGCGCCAAGACCTTGGAGAGAGGCATCACAAAAGACCTCGTACGGTTTGGATTCATCAGGCGGAGTCAGAACTGGAGCAGTGATCAATTTCTCTTTCAAAGTGTTGAAAGCAATGTCACACTCCGGAGACCAAACGTACTTGACGTGCTTCTGAAGAAGATTAGAGAGAGGCTTCGCGATCTTAGAAAAGTTTTCAACGAATCTTCGGCAATAGCTTGCGAGACCGAGGAAGCTACGGAGTTGCTTCACGTTCTAAGGAGGTTCCCAATTCACAATTGCAGACACCTTCTCGGGATTCACGGCAATGCCCTTGGCAGAGATGATATGACCAAGATAAAGAACCTCATCGAGCCAAAATTCACACTTGGAGAACTTGGCGTAGAACTGATGTTCTCTGAGCTTATCAAGAACCAAACGCAAGTGCTTGGCATGATCTTCCTTGTTCTTCAAGAAAACCAGAATGTCGTCGAGATAGAACAAAACAAAGTCATTGGTGTAGGAGTTGAAGATGAAATTCATCATGCGAGAGAACATCGGAGGAGCGTTGACGAGGCCAAAAGACATGACAGTGTATTCATATGAACCATAGCTTGTCCTGAAAGCCGTCTTGGGAATATCTTGCTCACGGATTCGAATCTGATGATAACCCATACGGAGATCAAGCTTGGAGAATACTTGAGCACCTTTGAGTTGTTCGAACAACTCGTTGATACTGGGAAGTGGATATTTGTTCTTGATGGTCTTCTTGTTCAATGGACGGTAATCAACACAAAGTCGGTCCGTTCCATCCTTCTTCTTCACAAAAAGAACACCACAACCCCACGGAGAAGAACTAGGCTGGATGAGACCCATTTTCTCTTGAATATCGAGTTGCTTCTTCATCTCCTTCAACTCTTCAGGTCCGAGCTTGTAAGGACGTTTGCACACAGGTTCCGTACCAGGCTCAAGATCAATAACGAATTCGACTGGCCGGTGCGGAGGCATTCCTGGGAGCTCTTCTGGAAAGACATCTTGATATTCACAAACGACTGTAATTTGCGAGATGGCATCGAGTTCACCCTTCTCATTGAGAGAAAACAAACGGATGGTATCATCATGAGCGGCAAAGACAATTACATCCTCAGACGAATGAGTCAATAGAATTTGCCTGGCTGCACAATCAAGCTGATCCTTGTGCTTACAAAGCCAATCCATTCCGAGAAAAAGATCAATATCTGAGTTACCAAGAACCACCGGAGAAGAGAGAAACTTGTAATCACCCAATGTGATAGAGATATCGGGAGCAACCAAACTAGAAGTCAAAAGCTTGCCGGGAGAAACAACTTGCATGACTTTGGGCATGATCTCAGTATCAACATTGTGCTTCGATGCAAAAGGGCATGACAAAAAGGAATGCGATGCACCAGTGTCAAAAAGAATTTTTGCAGGAACATCGTTAACAGGAAGGTTACCCATGATGACATCTGACGAGTCCTCTGCCTGGGATGCGTTCATCAAATTGACCTTGGCGTGCTTGGGGTTATGCTTGACCACAGCTGTACTTGCCGATCTGACAGGAGGAGGAGGAGGAAGACGTCTCTGGTTGAAACACTTGTTGGCATAGTGACCCTTCTGTTGGCACTTGTTGCATGTGACCTCTAAAAGCAGACAGTGATACGGAGCACTCGATCTTGGAGCTTGAGATGAAGTCTTGTTCTTAAAGCCAGGGTTGGGTGGGTGTGAAGATCCACTGCCACCTTTGCTCTTCTGCTGATACGGCTGATGGAACGGAGGAGGAGGAAGCCAATACTTCTGCTGCTTGGCCACTTTAGTAGAGGAAGAAGGAGTAACATCTCTGACTCGCTTCTTGGAAGCATCACACCTCAACTGAGCAGCCTCTTGCTTCAATGCCATGTTGTAGAACTCATCGTACCTCAAGGGCTCAAAGAGAACAAGAGCTAGCTAAATTTCTTCTCTGAGACCACCCCTGAACTGGTATATCATGCTCTTCTCATCAGGGACGTCCTGCTTGGCAAAGCGGGCGAGCTTCTGAAACAACTTGTTGTAGTCATAGACAGACAAAGAGCCTTGCTTCAGGTTGCGGAATACCTCACGCTTGCTTTCAACCATGCTCTGAGGAATATGATGAGCTCGGAAATCTTGATGGAATTCATCCCAGGTAATAACACGTCCACCTCTAGAGTCCTTGTACTGCTGGAACCATTCTGCAGCTTGATCTTTGAGTTGGAAGGAAGCGAACTTGACAATGTCCTCAGGCCTGACGTTACTACACTCAAAATGCTTGCACAGATCCACAAGCCAATCGTCAGCATCGGTTGCCTCAACACACTTGCTGAAAGTCTTTGGCCCATTAGCAAGGAACTGGTTGAGTGTAGCAAAGTGATTCTGCTTGTACCCTTGATTCCCTTGGTTGCCTTGATTGCGCTCTTGAAGAATTTGCATGATCAACTGTGTGTTTGCATTGGTTGCAGCCATCACAGCTTGCCATCCCTCCGGAGGAGGTGGAGGTGGTGGAGGATCAGGATTCGGAGTCGTGCGCGCTGGAGGAGCCATCCTGAAGAGGTTGACATCCATTAGCACATTGATAGACAAATATTGAAGCTGAATCCAACAGAATGAAAATTGCAACATATAGTCTTCACATTCGAACAAAATGAACGAATGCATTCCTCTTGAAATGGTCACATATCCATAAATTGAGTAGCCACTTAGAATTAAGGTAGAGAAATAAATCAACAAGGTACGGATCAAGAACGAATAATCGGTAAGAAATCCAAATCTCAAACCAATATCCGTGGAAGAAGAAACTAGAGCTACAAGAATTCCCACCTATGAAACTCCCGAACCTTTCCGGTTATGCAATCAGGTGTTGGGGATACAGGGGAAGCATAATATCTCACCCAAATCTAGCAAATCCTATATCCAGCTGTATCCATCCTTCAACACATAACCAAGAAAAACTTCGGAAACCATCTACCTCAACCTTCGAAAAGCATCCGTTATACAAGTTATGGCGATACTCTCGAACTCCCACCCCAGTACTGGGTGGCGTCGAGGTTATCTCACCAACGAACTGCATAAAAGAGATTTTCGATGTCGGCGTACTACACTCAGGTATTCCAGAATTACAACGATAAAATTATGATGACAACACCTCAGAGCTCAACTCCCAGGGACACTTCCACTAAACCCCTGACAGGAGGCACTAAGACAATGTTCTCATCATAAAACCATCGGAACGATTCCAAGATACCCGCGTGATCCTAATTTTTTTTGTGAAATTTGAGAAGAGAAGGGTCAAAACTCTACGTCAGGATGCCTTACCAGAGCGATGAGGAGACTGGGAAGTAAAAAGAATTCCTAAACTCTCCGATATATATTTCCTAAATGACTCAAAACATTTTTTTCTAGACACAACTCGGCCGCTAAAAACGATCAAGCAATGGGGCTCCTAAGGTCGGGGAAGGCTCTGATTACCAACTTGTAACACCCTCGATGCGACTATATGTCCCACGTGTTGAGGCACGACTTAGAGGCATAATCGCATTGAAGGCATATGTTGCAAGTAAGGCAATCTTCACAACATCCCATGTAATATAAATAATAAAGGGGAGAGAACATAGTTGGCTTACACTCGCCACGTCAATCAAGTACATAAATAACATTACATCAACCGAACACTCATGGCCCGACTACGGCGCCAAAATAAAAAATAACCCAACATGCAACACGGTCCCGATCACCGCCAAGTAGGCACCACTACTGATCATTAGGAAAGGAAACATAGTAACGTTGAGAGTCCTCGTCGAACTCCCACTTGAGCTCAAGCGCGTGTCCTGGAGTGGAATCAACAGGCTCTGCATCTGGTGTAATAGTAATCTGTGAGCCACATGGACTCAGCAATCTCGCACCCTCGCGATCAAGACTATTTAAGCTTATAGGTAAGGCAAGGCAAATATATGAGGAGCTGCAGCAAGCGACTGACAAAATATGGTGGCTATCCTGTTTGCAAAAGAGAGTGAGAAGAGGAGGCAAAGCGCGAGCGAGAAACTAGAGAGCAACCTGTGTAAACATTACTCCAACACCGTGTCCACTACCCGGACTCCGCCGAGAAGAGGCTATTACGATAACGCACTTAGTTGATTCATTTTAATTAAGTTAAGGTTCAAGTTATCTACAACCGGACATTAACAAATTCCCATCTACCCATAACCGCGGGCATGGCTTTCGAAAGTTCAATCCCTGCAGGGGAGTCCCAACTTAGCCCATGACAAGCTCTCACGGTCAACGAAGGAATAGACCTCCTCCCAAGACGTTCCGATCAGACTCGGTATCTCGGTTCTTCAAGACACTTCGATAGGTTAAAACAAGACCAGCAACACCGCCCGAATGTGCCGACAAATCCCGATAGGAGCTGCACATATCTCGTTCTCAGGGCACACTTAGCTGAGACATCCTACCAGTAAAACCAACCCTCAAGTTGCCCCAAGGTGGCCCCGCAGTCTACTCGGTCGGACCAACACTCAGAGGAGCATTGGCCCGAGGGGGCGGGGGTTAAAATAAGATGACCCTCGGGCTCCGGAAACCCAAGGGAAAAGAGGCTAGGTGGCAAATGGTAAAACCAAGGTTGGGCATTGCTGGAAAAGCTTTAATCAAGGCGAACTATCAAGGGGTTCCCATTATAACCCAACCGCGTAAGGAACACAAAATCCGGGAACATAACACCGATATGACGGAAACTAGGGCAGCAAGAGTGGAACAAAACACTAGGCGAGAGGCCGAGCCTTCCACCCTTTACCAAGTATATAGATGCATTAAGATAACAAGGCAATATAATGATATCCCAACAAGTAAATAAATGTCCCAACAAGGAACGGCCTCCAATCTTCACCTGCAACTAGCAACGCTATAAGAGGGGCTGAGCAAAGTGGTAACATAGCCAATCAACGGTTTGCTAGGACATGGTGGGTTAGAGGTTTGACATGGCAATTTGGGAGGCTTGAAAGAAAGTGGTAGGCATCGTAGCATTGGCATAGCAAAAGAGCGAGCAAAATAGCATAGCAAAGATAATAGTGATTTCGAGGGTATGATCATCTTGCCTGCACAGTTGTCAGAGTTGACTGGATCCTCGAAAGCAAACTCAACGGGCTCCTCGTTAGCAAACTCGTCTCCCGGCTCTACCCAAACAAGACAAACAAGCAACAAGGACACAATCAACCACGTGCAAGGATCAACCCACATGATGCAAAGATGGTATGCTATGCGGGATGCGATGCGGGAGGCATATGCAAGATGTGACAAGGAATGCATGAATATGGCCTCAACATGGAAATCCAAGTGTGCCACTGGAAAGATGATATGAAATCGCTTGAAAACGATATAAAGAACGCCGGAGTCGGAGTTACGGTTTGGAAATGGCAAGCAATTCAAATATGACACCGGTCTGCAATTACAGCAAGTAGCCATCTAAATGCAATGAGATGAACATGCTACAGCACTCAAACATGACAACAAAATACATGGCAGGGATGCATTCGAGATGCTTAACAAAAGTCTAGCATTGAGCTACAACCAATTCATCCATTAACAGGTTCAAACAAGCATGGCAAAAATGCATATGGTAAACAAATTTCAGACTTAGTGAAATTAACACTTGTCTGGAATTTCAGATCAGGTAGCACACTTCGGAGCAACAAAACTACATGCTACAGGAACTGAACATGGCAAAGTAAAACATGGCATGGAGATACTCAAAGAGCTTAACAACAGTCCCTTAGTGACCTTGAGCCAAAAGGGATCAGAAAATACAATTGCAAGCATGTGAACATGACAAAAACATAATCAGTTTTAAGAATTAGTGAAAACTGGCACATGCTGAAAACAGATATCAAGTAGGCATGTATACGAGCTCGATGCACTCGGTGCAAGTCATGACAAGCTAAGCATACATCGATCAAGAATACACAAATTGCAAGCTTGAAATGGCAAGAACAATAGCATAGCATGGACGGATCAACTACAACATCATCGGCAAAGTTGCAAACAAGTTGACAATCTGACCAGATTCACAAAGTAGCAAAAGTAGAGCTCGATTGACTCAAGCAAGGGTGCTCCATAATTGCAAAAAAAGACATGGATGGATAGAGCACTACAAGATTAACAAAACATCCTTACTGATCATCCTCAAAAGAGGCACGGATCACTAGGAAACAACATGAAGATATGGCAATATGAGATAAACAGCTCAAGGACTTGGTGGATATGCTAAGTCCCTGAAATCAGAATTACCAAGTGCACCACTTTGCAAGCTTGTGCTAGTCACCACACACATCACAAAAATACATGGGTTGCACATCTGGAAAGAATATAAAGCCCTTAACAAAACATATGTAGAGCATCAGGGCATATCATGCACACAATAAACATGGCAAAAATGACAAATATCTAAATGGAGTAGCAGATCTGACAAATATCTCAAGTAGCCCTCTTCTAACAGCATTTCGGGCATCAAGATGAACTCAAATGAAAATGATGCAATGGAATGAAATGATGTACTCTCTGAGGTAAACATTTTGATATGCTATATGCCCAAAACGGAGTTACGACATGCTGAACATAGGCACTTGAAACTGGAAAAATCGGGGACTTAGTAGAATTCGACCTCCGGATCTAGGGTTTGAGGTCAACGGCGACGCCGGTGGCTTCGCCGGCGATGTGGCGGCGGGGCGGCGCCGGTGGATGGCCGGGGAGGTCGGGGACGGCCGGATCCGGTCCGGCCCGACCGGATCCGCGACAACGAGGCGAGGAGAGGAGAGGCGAGGTCGTCGCCGGGCGGTGCACGGCGGCGCGCGGCGGCCGGCGATGTGGT
>NC_057812.1:336341456-336344173 GCF_018294505.1 Triticum aestivum | reverse complement strand
GTGGGCCGGGACGGCGGGCGAATGGCGAAGCGCCACGTGGCGGCGGCGGCAGATTCGGACGTGTCCGGTCGGACGGAAAATCGTCCGCCGGCGCGTGGAGACGAAGGGGACTAGGGTTTCGGGGGGAGGAGAAGGAGAATCTCGGAGGGGGGGGGGTCTTTAAATAGGCATAGGAAGAGCTAGGAGTGTCCAAATGAGGTGCGGTTTTCGGCCACGTGGTCGTGATCGAATGACCTAGATGATGGAGAAGGCTTAGGTGGGTTTTGCGCCAAATTGTAGGGGTGTTGGGCTGCAACACACACGAGGCCTTTTCGGTCCCTCGGTTAACCGTTGGAGTATCAAACGAAGTCCAAATGATACGAAACTTGACAGGCGTTCTACCGGTAGTAAACCAAGCCCACTTGGAAAGTCTCGGTCCAAACCGGAAATGTTTAATCCCCACACATGAAAGAAAGGTAGAAAAGACCACCGGAGGAGAACGAAGCGCCAGAATGCAAAACGGACAACGGGGAAATGCTCGAATGCATGAGATGAACACGTATGCAAATGCAATGCACATGATGACATGATATGAGATGCATGACAACGATCACAACACACGGAGACAAAAACCTGAACCCGAGAAAATAAAATAACTTAACGCCGGAAACGGCAAGAGTTGGAGTACAAATTGGGAAAGTTACATCCGGGGTGTTACAACACTCCACCACTACGAAAGGATCTCGTCCCGAGATCGAGGACTCAAAGAACGCCGGGTACTCATAACGGAGGTGATCCTCGCGTTCCCAGGTAGCTTCACGGTCGGAATGGTGTGACCACTTGACTTTGAGGAATTTGATTGACTTATTGCAAGTCTTGCGTTCAGTCTCTTCAAGAATAGCAACTGGGTGCTCACGATAAGAGAGATCTTCTTGGAGCTCAATGTCCTCGAAGTTGATGGTGCGGTCAGGAGTCTTAAAGCACTTTCAAAGCTGAGAGACATGGAACACGTCATGAACATTTGCAAAGTTTGAAGGAAGCTCGAGTTGATAGGCGAGGTCGCCTCTCTTGCTGACAATCTTGAAAGGTCCCACGTATCTGGGGGCAACCTTCCCTTTGATACCAAAGCGACGAGTACCTTTCATAGGAGAGACGCGGAGGTAAACATGATCTCCGATCTCAAAAGCCAAATCACGGTGCTTACTATCATAGTAGCTCTTCTGACGGGATTGGGCTGCTTTGAGGTTATCTCGAATGACTTTGCACATTTCCTCTGCCTCTGTGATTAAGTCATTACCCAAAAGCTGACGTTCACCGATTTCAGACCAGTTGAGAGGGGTACGACACTTCCTACCATACAGAAATTCAAATGGGGCCTTGCCCGAACTTGCTTGAAAACTGTTATTGTAGGAGAATATAGCATAAGGAAGACAATCCTCCCACTTCATGCCGAAGGAGATCACACAAGCCTGAGCATATCTTCAAGAATCTGGTTGACACGCTCGACTTGACCGCTAGTTTGAGGATGGAAAGCTGTGCTGAAGCGTATGTTGGTGCCCATGGCCTGCTGAAAAGAATCCCAAAACTTAGAGGTAAAGATGCTGCCATGGTCTGAAGAGATCACTTGTGGGATACCGTGCAGAGAGACAATACGAGAGGTATAGAGTTCCGCCAATTGAGCTGCAGTGATCGACTCTTTGATAGGCAGAAAGTGAGCCACTTTGGTGAGTTTGTCGATGACAACGAATATAGCATCATTTCCACGCTTGGACTTTGGAAACCCAGTCACGAAGTCCATTTCAATGTGGTCAAACTTCCATTTTGGAATGGCAAGAGGTTGGAGGAGAGCAGCTGGTCTTTGGTGTTCTACCTTCACTCTTCTGCAGACATCACACTCATTCATGAATTGAGCAATCTCGCGCTTCATTCGAGTCCACCAATAAGCTTGCTTGAGGTCGTGATACATCTTCGTGCTCCCAGGGTGGATGGAGAGGAGAGAATTGTGAGCCTCGTTCATGATCACTTTACAGAGGTCACCTTTGGGTACAACAATACGATCCTCGAAGAAGAGAGTGTCCTTGTCATCAAGGCGGTAGCACTTGTACTTGGGTTGACTCTTGGCAATCCCAAACTTCACCTTTTTCACCATAGCATCAAGAAGCTGGGCTTGGCGAATCTGATCTTCCAAGGTAGGAGAGACTTGAAGGTTGGCGAGGAAACCTTGAGGAACAACTTGCAGATTAAGTTTGCGGAAAGCTTCACAAAGCTCGGGTTGATAAGGCTTGAGAATCAGACTGTTGCAATAAGCCTTTCTGCTCAATGCGTCAGCAATCACATTGGCCTTGCCTGGAGTATACTCGATACTCGGATTATACTCTTGAATCATTTCGACCCATCGAGTTTGCCTGAGGTTGAGATTAGGCTGAGTGAAGATGTACTTGAGACTCTTGAGGTTGAGATTAGGATGAACATAGGCACTTCAAACTGGAAAAATCGGGGACTTAGTAGAATTCGACCTCCGGATCTAGGGTTTGAGGTCAACGGCGACGCCGGTGGCTTCGCCGGTGATGTGGCGGCGGGGCGGCGTCGGTGGATGGCCGGGGAGGTCGGGGACGTCCGGATCCGGTCTGGCCCGACCGGATCTGCGGCAAGGGCGGCGGCGGCGCGCGCTCCGGCGAGGCGCGGGGTGGCGGCGACGCGAGGCGAGCAGAGGAGAGGCGAGGTCGTCGTCGGGCGGC
>NC_057812.1:336338481-336341040 GCF_018294505.1 Triticum aestivum | reverse complement strand
GGGGGTCTTTAAATAGGCATGGGAAGAGCTAGGAGTGTCCAAATGAGGTGCGGTTTTCGGCCACGCGATTGTGATCGAATGAGCTAGATGATGGAGAAGGCTTAGGTGGGTTTGGGCCAAATTGGAGGGGTGTTGGGCTGCAAGACACACGAGGCCTTTTCGGTCCCTCGGTTAACCGTTGGAGTATCAAACGAAGTCCAAATGATACGAAACTTGACAGGCGTTCTACCGGTAGTAAATCAAGGCCACTTGGCAAGTCTCGGTCCAAACCGGAAATGTTTAATCCCCACACACGAAAGAAAGGTAGAAAAGACCACCGGAGGAGAACGAAGCGCCGGAATGCAAAACGGACAACGGGGAAAATGCTCGAATGGATGAGATGAACACGTATGCAAATGCAATGCACATGATGACATGATATGAGATGCATGACAATTATAACAACACACGGAGACAAAAACCCGAACCCGAGAAAATAAAATAACTTAACGCCGGAAACGGCAAGAGTTAGAGTACAAATTGGGAAAGTTACATCCGGGGTGTTACAACACTCCACCACTACGAAAGGATCTCGTCCCGAGATCGAGGACTGAAAGAACACCGGGTACTCATAACGGAGGTGATCCTCGCGTTCCCAAGTAGCTTCACGGTCGGAATGGTGTGACCACTTGACTTTGAGGAATTTGATTGACTTATTGCGAGTCTTGCGTTCAGTCTCTTCAAGAATAGCAACTGGGTGCTCACGATAAGAGAGATCTTCTTGGAGCTCAATGTCCTCAAAGTTCACGGTGCGGTCAGGAGTCTTGAAGCACTTTCGAAGCTGAGAGACATGGAACACGTCATGAACATTTGCAAAGTTTGAAGGAAGCTCGAGTTGATAGGCGAGGTCGCCTCTCTTGCTGACAATCTTGAAAGGTCCCACGTATCTGGGGGCAACCTTCCCTTTGATACTGAAGCGATGAGTACCTTTCATAGGAGAGACGCGGAGGTAAACATGATCTCCGATCTCGAAAGCCAAATCATGGTGCTTACTATCATAGTAGCTCTTCTGACGGGATTGGGCTGCTTTGAGGTTATCTCGAATGACTTTGCACATTTCCTCTGCCTCTGTGATTAAGTCATTACCCAAAAGCTGACGTTCACCGGTTTCAGACCAGTTGAGAGGGGTACGGCACTTCCTACCATACAGAATTTCAAATGGGGCCTTGCCCAAACTTGCTTGAAAACTGTTGTTGTAGGAGAATTCAGCATAAGGAAGACAATCCTCCCACTTCATGCCGAAGGAGATCACACAAGCCTGAGCATATCTTCAAGAATCTGGTTGACACACTCGACTTGACCGCTAGTTTGAGAATGGAAAGCTGTGCTGAAGCGGATGTTGGTGCCCATGGCCTTCTGAAAAGAATCCCAAAACTTAGAGGTAAAGATGCTGCCATGGTATGAAGAGATCACTTGTGGAATACCGTGCAGAGAGACAATACGAGAGGTATAGAGTTCCGCCAATTGAGCTGCAGTGATCGACTCTTTGATAGACAGAAAGTGAGACACTTTGGTGAGTTTGTCGATGACAACGAATATAGCATCATTGCCACGCTTGGACTTTGGAAACCCAGTCACGAAGTCCATTTCAATGTGGTCAAACTTCCATTTTGGAATGGCAAGAGGTTGGACGAGACCAGCTGGTCTTTGGTGTTCTACCTTCACTCTTCTGCAGACATCACACTCATTCACGAATTGAGCAATCTCGCGCTTCATTCGAGTCCACCAATAAGCTTGCTTGAGGTCGTGATACATCTTTGTGCTCCCAGGGTGGATGGAGAGGAGAGAATTGTGAGCCTCGTACATGATCACTTTACGGAGGTCACCTTTGGGTACAACAATACGATCCTCGAAGAAGAGAGTGTCCTTGTCATCTAGGCGGTAGCACTTGTACTTGGGTTGACTCTTGGCAATCCCAATCTTCACCTTTTTCACCATAGCATCAAGAAGCTGGGCTTGGCGAATCTGATCTTCCAAGGTAGGAGAGACTTGAAGGTTGGTGAGGAAACCTTGAGGAACAACTTGTAGATTAAGTTTGCGGAAAGCTTCACAAAGCTCGGGTTGATAAGGCTTGAGAATCAGACTGTTGCAATAAGCCTTTCTGCTCAATGCGTCAGCAATCACATTGGCCTTGCATGGAGTATACTCGATACTCGGATTATACTCTTGAATCGTTTCAACCCATCGAGTTTGCCTGAGGTTGAGATTAGGCTGAGTGAAGATGTACTTGAGACTCTTGAGGTTGAGATTAGGATGAACATAGGCACTTGAAACTGGAAAAATCGGGGACTTAGTAGAATTCTACCTCCGGATCTAGGGTTTGAGGTCAACGGCGACGCCGGTGGCTTCACCGGCGATGTGGCGGCGGGGCGGCACCGGTGGATGGCCGGGGAGGTCGGGGACGGCCGGATCCGGTCCGGCCCGACCGGATCCGCGGCAAGGGCGGCGGCGACGCGCGCTCCGGCGAGGCGCGGGGTGGCGGCGACGCGAGGCGAGGAGAGGAGAGGCGAGGTCGTCACC
>NC_057812.1:336335471-336338231 GCF_018294505.1 Triticum aestivum | reverse complement strand
GGCGGCGGCGGCGTCCCGGGCCGGGAGGGCCCGATCCGGGCCCCAATGGGTCGGAGGGCCGGCGATGTGGGCCGGGACGGCGTGCGAATGGCGAAGCGCCACGTGGCAGCGGCGGCAGATTCGGACGTGTCCGGTCGGACGGAATATCGTCCGCCGGCGCGTGGAGACGAAGGGGACTAGGGTTTCGGGGGGCGGAGAAGGAGAATCTCGGAGGGGGGGGGTCTTTAAATAGGCATAGGAAGAGCTAGGAGTGTCCAAATGAGGTGCGGTTTTCGGCCACGCGATTGTGATCGAATGATCTAGATGATGGAGAAGGCTTAGGTGGGTTTTGGGCCAAATTGGAGGGGTGTTGGGCTGCAACACACACGAGGCCTTTTCGGTCCCTCGGTTAACCGTTGGAGTATCAAACGAAGTCCAAATGATATGAAACTTGACAGACATTCTACCGGTAGTAAACCAAGGCCACTTGGCAAGTCTCGGTCCAAACCGGAAATGTTTAATCCCCACACATGAAAGAAAGGTAGAAAAGACCACCGGAGGAGAACGAAGCGCTGGAATGCAAAACGGACAACGGGGAAAATGCTCGAATGCATGAGATTAACACGTATGCAAATGCAATGCACATGATGACATGATATGAGATGCATGACAACGATAACAACACACGGAGACAAAAACCCGAACCCGAGAAAATAAAATAACTTAACGCCGGAAACGGCAAGAGTTAGAGTACAAATTGGGAAAGTTACATCCGGGGTGTTACAACACTCCACCACTACGAAAGGATCTCGTCCCGAGATCGAGGACTCAAAGAACACCGGGTACTCATAACGGAGGTGATCCTCGCGTTCCCAGGTAGCTTCACGGTCGGAATGGTGTGACCACTTGACTTTGAGGAATTTGATTGACTTATTGCGAGTCTTGCGTTCAGTCTCTTCAAGAATAGCAATTGGGTGCTCACGATAAGAGAGATCTTCTTGGAGCTCAATGTCCTCGAAGTTGACGATGCGGTCAGGAGTCTTGAAGCACTTTCGAAGCTGAGAGACATGGAACACGTCATGAACATTTGCAAAGTTTGAAGGAAGCTCGAGTTGATAGGCGAGGTCGCCTCTCTTGCTGACAATCTTGAAAGGTCCCACGTATCTGGGGGCAACCTTCCCTTTGATACCGAAGCGATGAGTACCTTTCATAGGAGAGACGCGGAGGTAAACATGATCTCCGATCTCGAAAGCCAAATCACGGTGCTTACTATCATAGTAGCTCTTCTGACGGGATTGGGCTGCTTTGAGGTTATCTCGAATGACTTTGCACATTTCCTCTGCCTCTGTGATTAAGTCATTACCCAAAAGCTGACGTTCACCGGTTTCAGACCAGTTGAGAGGGGTACGGCACTTCCTACCATACAGAATTTCAAATGGGGCCTTGCCCGAACTTGCTTGAAAACTGTTGTTGTAGGAGAATTCAGCATAAGGAAGACAATCCTCCCACTTCATGCCGAAGGAGATCACACAAGCCTGAGCATATCTTCAAGAATCTGGTTGACACGCTCGACTTGACCGCTAGTTTGAGAATGGAAAGCTATGCTGAAGCGGAAGTTGGTGCCCATGGCCTTCTGAAAAGAATCCCAAAACTTAAAGGTAAAGATGCTGCCATGGTATGAAGAGATCACTTGTGGAATACCGTGCAGAGAGACAATACGAGAGGTATAGAGTTCCGCCAATTGAGCTGTAGTGATCGACTCTTTGATAGGCAGAAAGTGAGACACTTTGGTGAGTTTGTCGATGACAACGAATATAGCATCATTGCCACGCTTGGACTTTGGAAACCCAGTCACGAAGTCCATTTCAATGTGGTCAAACTTCCATTTTGGAATGGCAAGAGGTTGGAGGAGACCAGCTGGTCTTTGGTGTTCTACCTTCACTCTTCTGCAGACATCACACTCATTCACGAATTGAGCAATCTCGCGCTTCATTCGAGTCCACCAATAAGCTTGCTTGAGGTCGTGATACATCTTTGTGCTCCCAGGGTGGATGGAGAGTAGAGAATTGTGAGCCTCGTTCATGATCACTTTACGGAGGTCACCTTTGGGTACAACAATACGATCCTCGAAGAAGAGAGTGTCCTTGTCATCAAGGCGGTAGCACTTGTACTTGGGTTGACTCTTGGCAATCCCAATCTTCACCTTTTTCACCATAGCATCAAGAAGCTGGGCTTGGCGAATCTGATCTTCCAAGGTAGGAGAGACTTGAAGGTTGGCGAGGAAACCTTGAGGAACAACTTGCAGATTAAGTTTGTGGAAAGCTTCACAAAGCTCGGGTTGATAAGGCTTGAGAATTAGACTGTTGCAATAAGCCTTTCTGCTCAATGCGTCAGCAATCACATTGGCCTTGCATGGAGTATACTCGATACTCGGATTATACTCTTGAATCGTTTCGACCCATCGAGTTTGCCTGAGGTTGAGATTAGGCTGAGTGAAGATGTACTTGAGACTCTTGAGGTTGAGATTAGCATGAACATAGGCACTTGAAACTGGAAAAATCGGGGACTTAGTAGAATTCTACCTCCGGATCTAGGGTTTGAGGTCAACGGCGACGCCGGTGGCTTCGCCGGCGATGTGGCGGCGGGGCGGCGCCGGTGGATGGCCGGGGAGGTCGGGGACGGCCGGATCCGGTCCGGCCCGACCGGATCCGCGGCAAGGGCGGCGGCGGCGCGCGCTCCGGCGAGGCGCGGGGTGGCAGCGACGCGAGGCGAGGAGAGGAG
>NC_057812.1:336332325-336335078 GCF_018294505.1 Triticum aestivum | reverse complement strand
GGCGCGGGGCTCGGGTGCCCGCGGGTGGCGGTGGCGGCGTCCCGGGCCGGGAGGGCCCGATCCGGGCCCCAATGGGTCGGCGGGCCGGCGATGTGGGCCGGGACGGCGGGCGAATGGCGAAGCGCCACGTGGCGGCGGCGGCAGATTCGGACGTGTCCGGTCGGACGGAAAATCATCCGCCGGTGCATGGAGACGAAGGGGACTAGGGTTTCGGGGGGAGGAGAAGGAGAATCTCGGAGGGGGGTCTTTAAATAGGCATAGGAAGAGCTAGGAATGTCCAAATGAGGTGCGGTTTTCGGCCACACGATCGTGATCGAATGATCTAGATGATGGAGAAGGCTTAGGTGTGTTTTGGGACAAATTGGAGGGGTGTTGGGCTGCAACACACACGAGGCCTTTTCGGTCCCTCGGTTAACCGTTGGAGTATTAAACGAAGTCCAAATGATACGAAACTTGACAGGCGTTCTACCGGTAGTAAACCAAGGCCACTTGGCAAGTCTCGGTCCAAACCGGAAATGTTTAATCCCCACACACGAAAGAAAGGTAGAAAAGACCACCGGAGGAGAACGAAGCGCCGGAATGCAAAACGGACAACGGGGAAAATGCTCGAATGCATGAGATGAACACGTATGCAAATGCAATGCACATGCTGACATGATATGAGATGCATGACAATGATAACAACACACGGAGACAAAAACCCGAACCCGAGAAAATAAAATAACTTAACGTCAGAAATGGCAAGAGTTAGAGTACAAATTGGGAAAGTTACATCCGGGGTGTTACAACACTCCACCACTATGAAAGGATCTTGTCCCGAGATCGAGGACTGAAAGAACGCCGGGTACGCATAACGGAGGTGATCCTCGCGTTCCCAGGTAGCTTCACGGTCGGAATGGTGTGACCACTTGACTTTGAGGAATTTGATTGACTTATTGCGAGTCTTGCATTCAGTCTCTTCAAGAATAGCAACTGGGTGCTCACGATAAGAGAGATCTTCTTCGAGCTCAGTGTCCTCGAAGTTGACGGTGCGGTCAGGAGTCTTGAAGCACTTTCGAAGCTGAGAGACATGGAACATGTCATGAACATTTGCAAAGTTTGAAGGAAGCTCGAGTTGATAGGCGAGGTCGCCTCTCTTGCTGACAATCTTGAAAGGTCCCACGTATCTGGGGGCAACCTTCCGTTTGATACCGAAGCGATGAGTACCTTTCATAGGAGAGATGCGGAGGTAAACATGATCTCCGATCTCAAAAGCCAAATCACAGTGCTTACTATCATAGTAGCTCTTCTGACGGGATTGGGCTGCTTTGAGGTTATCTCGAATGACTTTGCACATTTCCTCTGCCTCTGTGATTAAGTCATTACCCAAAAGCTGACGTTCACCGGTTTCAGACCAGTTGAGAGGGGTACGACACTTCCTACCATACAGAATTTCAAATGGGGCCTTGCCCGAACTTGCTTGAAAATTGTTGTTGTAGGAGAATTTAGCATAAGGAAGACAATCCTCCCACTTCATGCCGAAGGAGATCACACAAGCCTGAGCATATCTTCAAGAATCTGGTTGACACGCTCGACTTGACCGCTAGTTTGAGGATGGAAAGCTGTGCTGAAGCGGATGTTGGTGCCCATGGCCTTCTGAAAAGAATCCCAAAACTTAGAGGTAAAGATGCTGACATGGTATGAAGAGATCGCTTGTGGAATACCGCGCCGAGAGACAATACGAGAGGTATAGAGTTCCGCCAATTGAGCTGCAGTGATCGACTCTTTGATAGGCAGAAAGTGAGACACTTTGGTGAGTTTGTCGATGACAACAAATATAGCATCATTGCCACGCTTGGAATTTGGAAACCCAATCACGAAGTCCATTTCAATGTGGTCAAACTTCCATTTTGGAATGGCAAGAGGTTGGAGGAGACCAGCTGGTCTTTGGTGTTCTACCTTCACTCTTCTTCAGACATCACACTCATTCACGTATTGAGCAATCTCGCGCTTCATTCGAGTCCACCAATAAGCTTGCTTGAGGTCGTGATACATCTTTGTGCTCCCAGGGTGGATGGAGAGTAGAGAATTGCGAGCCTCGTTCATGATCACTTTACGGAGGTCACCTTTGGGTACAACAATACGATCCTCAAAGAAGAGAGTGTCCTTGTCATCAAGGCGGTAGCACTTGTACTTGGGTTGACTCTTGGCAATCCCAATCTTCACCTTTTTCACCATAGCATCAAGAAACTGGGCTTGGCGAATCTGATCTTCCAAGGTAGGAGCGACTTGAAGGTTGGCGAGGAAACCTTGAGGAACAAGTTGCAGATTAAGTTTGCGGAAAGCTTCACAAAGCTCGGGTTGATAAGGCTTGAGAATCAGACTGTTGCAATAAGCCTTTCTGCTCAATGCGTCAGCAATCACATTGGCCTTGCATGGAGTATACTCGATACTCGGATTATACTCTTGAATCATTTCGACCCATCGAGTTTGCCTGAGGTTGAGATTAGGCTGAGTGAAGATGTACTTGAGACTCTTGAGGTTGAGATTAGGATGAACATAGGCACTTGAAACTGGAAAAATCGGGGACTTAGTAGAATTCTACCTCCGGATCTAGGGTTTGAGGTCAACGGCGACGCCGGTGGCTTCGCCGGCGATGTGGCGGCGGGGCGGCGCCGGTGGATGGCCCGGGAGGTCGGGGACGGCCGGATCGGGTCCGGCCCGACCGGATCCGCGGCAAGGGCGGCGGCGGCGTGCGCTCCGGCGAGGCGCGG
>NC_057812.1:336329671-336332315 GCF_018294505.1 Triticum aestivum | reverse complement strand
GGACGTGTTCGGTCGGACGGAAAATCGTGCGCCGGCGCGTGGAGACGAAGGGGACTAGGGTTTCGGGGGGAGGAGAAGGAGAATCTCGGAGGGAGGGGGGGTCTTTAAATAGGCATAGGAAGAGCTAGGAGTGTCCAAATGAGGTGCGGTTTTCGGCCACACGATTGTGATCGAATGATCTAGATGATGGAGAAGGCATAGGTGGGTTTTGGGCCAAATTGGAGGGGTGTTGGGCTGCAACACACACGAGGCCTTTTCGGTCCCTCGGTTAACCGTTGGAGTATCAAACGAAGTCCAAATGATACGAAACTTGACATGCGTTCTACCGGTAGTAAACCAAGGCCACTTGGCAAGTCTCGGTCCAAACCGGAAATGTTTAATCCCCACACACGAAAGAAAGGTAGAAAAGACCACCGGAGGAGAACGAAGCGCCGGAATGCAAAACGGACAACGGGGAAAATGCTCGAATGCATGAGATGAACACGTATGCAAATGCAATGCACATGATGACATGATATGAGATGCATGACAATGATAACAACACACGGAGACAAAAACCCGAACCCGAGAAAATAAAATAACTTAACGCCGGAAACGGCAAGAGTTAGAGTACAAATTGGGAAAGTTACATCCGGGGTGTTACAACACTCCACCACTACGAAAGGATCTCGTCCCGATATCGAGGACTCAAAGCACGCCGGGTACTCATAACGGAGGTGATCCTCGCGTTCCCAGGTAGCTTCACGGTCGGAATGGTGTGACCACTTGACTTTGAGGATTTTGATTGACTTATTGTGAGTCTTGCGTTTAGTCTCTTCAAGAATAGCAACTGGGTGCTCACGATAAGAGAGATCTTCTTGGAGCTCAATGTCCTCGAAGTTGACGGTGCGGTCAGGAGTCTTGAAGCTCTTTCGAAGCTGAGAGACATGGAACACGTCATGAACATTTGCAAAGTTTGGAGGAAGCTCGAGTTGATAGGCGAGGTCGCCTCTCTTGCTGACAATCTTGAAAGGTCCCACGTATCTGGGGAAACCTTCCCTTTGATACCGAAGCGATGAGTACCTTTCATAGGAGAGACGCGGAGGTAAACATGATCTCCGATCTCGAAAGCCAAATCACGGTGCTTACTATCATAGTAGCTCTTCTGACGGGATTGGGCTGCTTTGAGGTTATCTCGAATGACTTTGCACATTTCCTCTGCCTCTGTGATTAAGTCATTACCCAAAAGCTGACGTTCACCGGTTTCAGACCTGTTGAGAGGGGTACGACACTTCCTACCATACAGAATTTCAAATGGGGCCTTGCCCGAACTTGCTTGAAAACTGTTGTTGTAGGAGAATTCAGCATAAGGAAGACAATCCTCCCACTTCATGCCGAAGGAGATCACACAAGCCTGAGCATATCTTCAAGAATCTGGTTGACACGCTCGACTTGACCGCTAGTTTGAGGATGGGAAGCTATGCTGAAGCGGATGTTGGTGCCCATGGCCTTCTGAAAAGAATCCCAAAACTTAGAGGTAAAGATGCTGCCATGGTCTGAAGAGATCACTTGTGGAATACCGTGCAGAGAGACAATACGAGAGGTATAGAGTTCCGCCAATTGAGCTGCAGTGATCGACTCTTTGATAGGCAGAAAGTGAGCCACTTTGGTGAGTTTGTCGATGACAACGAATATAGCATCATTGCCACGCTTGGACTTTGGAAACCCAGTCACGAAGTCCATTTCAATGTGGTCAAACTTCCATTTTGGAATGGCAAGAGGTTGGAGGAGACCAGCTGGTCTTTGGTGTTCTACCTTCACTCTTCTTTAGACATCACACTCATTCACGTATTGAGCAATCTCGCGCTTCATTCGAGTCCACCAATAAGCTTGCTTGAGGTCGTGATACATCTTTGTGCTCCCAGGGTGGATGGAGAGTAGAGAATTGCGAGCCTCGTTCATGATCACTTTACGGAGGTCACCTTTGGGTACAACAATACGATCCTCAAAGAAGAGAGTGTCCTTGTCATCAAGGCGGTAGCACTTGTACTTGGGTTGACTCTTGGCAATCCCAATCTTCACCTTTTTCACCATAGCATCAAGAAACTGGGCTTGGCGAATCTGATCTTCCAAGGTAGGAGCGACTTGAAGGTTGGCGAGGAAACCTTGAGGAACAAGTTGCAGATTAAGTTTGCAGAAAGCTTCACAAAGCTCGGGTTGATAAGGCTTGAGAATCAGACTGTTGCAATAAGCCTTTCTGCTCAATGCGTCAGCAATCACATTGGCCTTGCATGGAGTATACTCGATACTCGGATTATACTCTTGAATCATTTCGACCCATCGAGTTTGCCTGAGGTTGAGATTAGGCTGAGTGAAGATGTACTTGAGACTCTTGAGGTTGAGATTAGGATGAACATAGGCACTTGAAACTGGAAAAATCGGGGACTTAGTAGAATTCTACCTCCGGATCTAGGGTTTGAGGTCAACGGCGACGCCGGTGGCTTCGCCGGCGATGTGGCGGCGGGGCGGCACCGGTGGATGGCCCGGGAGGTCGGGGACGGCCGGATCGGGTCCGGCCCGACCGGATCCGCGGCAAGGGCGGCGGCGGCGTGCGCTCCGGCGAGGCGCGGGGTGGCGGCGACGCGAGGCGAGGAGAGGAGAGGCG
>NC_057812.1:336326942-336329661 GCF_018294505.1 Triticum aestivum | reverse complement strand
GAGGGCCCGATCCGGGCCCCAATGGGTCGGCGGGCCAGCGATGTGGGCCGGGACGGCGGGCGAATGCCATAGCGCCACGTGGCGGCGGCGGCAGATTCGGACGTGTCCGGTCGGACGGAAAATCGTCCGCCGGCGCGTGGAGACGAAGGGGACTAGGGTTTCGGGTGGAGGAGAAGGAGAATCTCGGAGGGAGGGGGGTCTTTAAATAGGCATAGGAAGAGCTAGGAGTGTCCAAATGAGGTGCGGTTTTCGGCCACGCGATTGTGATCGAATGATCTAGATGATGGAGAAGGCTTAGGTGGGTTTTGGGCCAAATTGGAGGGGTGTTGGGCTGCAACACACACGAGGCCTTTTCGGTCCCTCGGTTAACCGTTGGAGTATCAAACGAAGTCCAAATGATACGAAACTTGACATGCGTTCTACCGGTAGTAAACCAAGGCCACTTGGCAAGTCTCGGTCCAAACCGGAAATGTTTAATCCCCACACACGAAAGAAAGGTAGAAAAGACCACCGGAGGAGAACGAAGCGCCGGAATGCAAAACAGACAACGGGGAAAATGCTCGAATGCATGAGATGAACACGTATGCAAATGCAATGCACATGATGACATGATATGAGATGCATGACAATGATAACAACACACGGAGACAAAAACCCGAACCCGAGAAAATAAAATAACTTAACGCCGGAAACGGCAAGAGTTAGAGTACAAATTGGGAAAGTTACATCCGGGGTGTTACAACACTCCACCACTACGAAAGGATCTCGTCCCGATATCGAGGACTCAAAGCACGCCGGGTACTCATAACGGAGGTGATCCTCGCGTTCCCAGGTAGCTTCACGGTCGGAATGGTGTGACCACTTGACTTTGAGGAATTTGATTGACTTATTGCGAGTCTTGCGTTTAGTCTCTTCAAGAATAGCAACTGGGTGCTCACGATAAGAGAGATCTTCTTGGAGCTCAATGTCCTCGAAGTTGATGGTGCGGTCAGGAGTCTTGAAGCTCTTTCGAAGCTGAGAGACATGGAACACGTCATGAACATTTGCAAAGTTTGAAGGAAGCTCGAGTTGATAGGCGAGGTCGCCTCTCTTGCTGACAATCTTGAAAGGTCCCACGTATCTGGGGGCAACCTTCCGTTTGATACCGAAGCGATGAGTACCTTTCATAGGAGAGAGGCGGAGGTAAACATGATCTCCGATCTCAAAAGCCAAATCACAGTGCTTACTATCATAGTAGCTCTTCTGACGGGATTGGGCTGCTTTGAGGTTATCTCGAATGACTTTGCACATTTCCTCTGCCTCTGTGATTAAGTCATTACCCAAAAGCTGACGTTCACCGGTTTCAGACCAGTTGAGAGGGGTACGGCACTTCCTACCATACAGAATTTCAAATGGGGCCTTGCCCGAACTTGCTTGAAAACTGTTGTTGTAGGAGAATTCAGCATAAGGAAGACAATCCTCCCACTTCATGCCGAAGGAGATCACACAAGCCTGAGCATATCTTCAAGAATCTGGTTGACACGCTCGACTTGACCGCTAGTTTGAGGATGGGAAGCTATGCTGAAGCGGATGTTGGTGCCCATGGCCTTCTGAAAAGAATCCCAAAACTTAGAGGTAAAGATGCTGCCATGGTCTGAAGAGATCACTTGTGGAATACCGTGCAGAGAGACAATACGAGAGGTATAGAGTTCCGCCAATTGAGCTGCAGTGATCGACTCTTTGATAGGCAGAAAGTGAGCCACTTTGGTGAGTTTGTCGATGACAACGAATATAGCATCATTGCCACGCTTGGACTTTGGAAACCCAGTCACGAAGTCCATTTCAATGTGGTCAAACTTCTATTTCGGAATGGCAAGAGGTTGGAGGAGACCAGCTGGTCTTTGGTGTTCTACCTTCACTCTTCTGCAGACATCACACTCATTCACGAATTGAGCAATCTCGCGCTTCATTCGAGTCCACCAATAAGCTTGCTTGAGGTCGTGATACATCTTCGTGCTCCCAGGGTGGATGGAGAGGAGAGAATTGTGAGCCTCGTTCATGATCACTTTACGGAGGTCACCTTTGGGTACAACAATACGATCCTCGAAGAAGAGAGTGTCCTTGTCATCAAGGAGGTAGCACTTGTACTTGGGTTGACTCTTGGCAATCCCAATCTTCACCTTTTTCACCATAGCATCAAGATGCTGGGCTTGGTGAATCTGATCTTCCAAGGTAGGAGAGACTTGAAGGTTGGCGAGGAAACCTTGAGGAACAACTTGCAGATTAAGTTTGCGGAAAGCTTCACAAAGCTCGGGTTGATAAGGCTTGAGAATCAGACTGTTGCAATAAGCCTTTCTGCTCAATGCGTCAGCAATCACATTGGCCTTGCCTGGAGTATACTCGATACTCGGATTATACTCTTGAATCATTTCGACCCATCGAGTTTGCCTGAGGTTGAGATTAGGCTGAGTGAAGATGTACTTGAGATTCTTGAGGTTGAGATTAGGATGAACATAGGAACTTGAAACTGGAAAAATCGGGGACTTAGTAGAATTCGACCTCCGGATCTAGGGTTTGAGGTCAACGGCGACGCCGGTGGCTTCGCCGGCGATGTGGCGGCGGGGCGGCGCCGGTGGATGGCCGGGGAGGTCGGGGACGGCCGGATCCGGTCCGGCCCGACCGGATCCGCGGCAAGGGCGGCGGCGGCACGCGCTCCGGCGAGGCGCGGGGTGGCGGCGAC
>NC_057812.1:336323481-336326225 GCF_018294505.1 Triticum aestivum | reverse complement strand
GCCGGGAGGGCCCAATCCGGGCCCCAGTGGGTCGGCAGGCCGGTGATGTGGGCCGGGACGGCGGGCGAATGGCGAAGCGCCATGTGGCGGCGGCGGCAGATTCGGACGTGTCCGCTCGAACGGAAAATCGTTCGCCGGCGCGTGGAGACGAAGGGGACTAGGGTTTCGAGGGGAGGAGAAGGAGAATCTCGGAGGGGGGAGGGTCTTTAAATAGGCATAGGAAGAGCTAGGAGTGTCCAAATGAGGTGCGGTTTTCGGCCACGCGATTGTGATCGAATGATCTAGATGATGGAGAGGGCTTAGGTAGGTTTTGGGCCAAATTGGAGGGGTGTTGGGCTGCAACACACACGAGGCCTTTTCGGTCCCTCGGTTAACCGTTGGAGTACCAAACGAAGTCCAAATGATACGAAACTTGACATGCGTTCTACCGGTAGTAAACCAAGGACACTTGGCAAGTCTCGGTCCAAACCGGAAATGTTTAATCCCCACACACGAAAGAAAGGTAGAAAAGACCACCGGAGGAGAACGGAGCGCCGGAATGCAAAACGGACAACGGGGAAAATGCTCGAATGCATGAGATGAACACGTATGCAAATGCAATGCACATGATGACATGATATGAGATGCATGACAACGATAACAACACACGGAGACAAAAACCCGAACCCGAGAAAATAAAATAACTTAATGTCGGAAACGGCAAGAGTTGGAGTACAAATTGGGAAAGTTACATCCGGGGTGTTACAACACTCCACCACTACGAAAGGATCTCGTCCCGAGATCGAGGACTGAAAGAACGCCGGGTACTCATAACGGAGGTGATCCTCGCGTTCCCAGGTAGCTTCACGGTCGGAATGGTGTGACCACTATACTTTGAGGAATTTGATTGACTTATTGCGAGTCTTGCGTTCAGTCTCTTCAAGAATAGCAACTGGGTGCTCACGATAAGAGAGATCTTCTTGCAGCTCAATGTCCTCGAAGTTGACGGTGCGGTCAGGAGTCTTGAAGCACTTTCGAAGCTGAGAGACATGGAACACGTCATGAACATTTGCAAAGTTTGAAGGAAGCTCGAGTTGATAGGCGAGGTCGCCTCTCTTGCTGACAATCTTGAAAGGTCCCACGTATCTGGGGGCAACCTTCCCTTTGATACCGAAGCGACGAGTACCTTCCATGGGAGAGATGCGGAGGTAAACATGATCTCCGATCTCGAAAGCCAAATCACAGTGCTTACTATCATAGTAGCTCTTCTGACGGGATTGGGCTGCTTTGAGGTTATCTCGAATGACTTTGCACATTTCCTCTGCCTCTGTGATTAAGTCATTACCCAAAAGATGAAGTTCACCGGTTTCAGACCAGTTGAGAGGGGTACGGCACTTCCTACCATACAGAATTTCTAATGGGGCCTTGCCCGAACTTGCTTGAAAACTGTTGTTGTAGGAGAATTCAGCATAAGGAAGACAATCCTCCCACTTCATGCCGAAGGAGATCACACAAGCCTGAGCATATCTTCAAGAATCTGGTTGACACGCTCGACTTGACCGCTAGTTTGAGGATGGAAAGCTGTGCTGAAGCGGATGTTGGTGCCCATGGCCTTCTGAAAAGAATCCCAAAACTTAGAGGTAAAGATGCTGCCATGGTCTGAAGAGATCACTTGTGGAATACCGTGCAGAGAGACAATACGAGAGGTATAGAGTTCCGCCAATTGAGCTGCAGTGATCGACTCTTTGATAGGCAGAAAGTGAGCCACTTTGGTGAGTTTGTCGATGACAACAAATATAGCATCATTGCCACGCTTGGACTTTGGAAACCCAATCACGAAGTCCATTTCAATGTGGTCAAACTTCCATTTTGGAATGGCAAGAGGTTGGAGGAGACCAGCTGGTCTTTGGTGTTCTACCTTCACTCTTTTGCAGACATCACACTCATTCACGAATTGAGCAATCTCGCGCTTCATTCGAGTCCACCAATAAGCTTGCTTGAGGTCGTGATACATATTCGTGCTCCCAGGGTGGATGGAGAGGAGAGAATTGTGAGCCTCGTTCATGATCACTTTACGGAGGTCACCTTTGGGTACAACAATACGATCCTCCAAGAAGAGAGTGTCCTTGTCATCAAGGCGGTAGCACTTGTACTTGGGTTGACTCTTGGCAATCGCAATCTTCACCTTTTTCACCATAGCATCAAGAAGCTGGGCTTGGCGAATCTGATCTTCCAAGGTAGGAGAGACTTGAAGGTTGGCGAGGAAACCTTGAGGAACAACTTGCAGAATAAGTTTGCAGAAAGCTTCACAAAGCTCGAGTTGATAAGGCTTGAGAATCAGACTGTTGCAATAAGCCTTTCTGCTCAATGCGTCAGCAATCACATTGGCCTTGCCTGGAGTATACTCGATACTCGGATTATACTCTTGAATCATTTCGCCCCATCGAGTTTGCCTGAGGTTGAGATTAGGCTGAGTGAAGATGTACTTGAGACTCTTGAGGTTGAGATTAGGATGAACATAGGCACTTGAAACTGGAAAAATCGGGGACTTAGTAGAATTCGACCTACGGATCTAGGGTTTGAGGTCAACGGCGATGCCAGTGGCTTCGCCGGCGATGTGGCGGCGGGGCGGCGCCGGTGGATGGCCGAGGACGTCGGGGACGGCCGGATCCGGTCCGGCCCGACCGGATCCGTGGCAAGGGCGGCGGCGGCGCGCGCTCCTGCGAGGCGCGGGGTGGCGGCGAGGTGAGGCGAGGAGAGGAGAG
>NC_057812.1:336110579-336323181 GCF_018294505.1 Triticum aestivum | reverse complement strand
CCCGCGGGTGGCGGCGGCGGCATCCTGGGCCGGGAGGGCCCGATCCGGGCCCCGGCGGATCGGCGGGGCGCCGATTTGGGCCGGGACGATGGGCGAATGGCGAAGCGCCACGTGGCGGCGGTGGCGGATTCGGACGTGTCCGGTCGGACGGAAAATCGTCCGCCGGCGCGTGGAGACGAAGGGTACTAGGGTTTCGGGGGGAGGAGAAGGAGAATCTCGGAGGGGGGTCTTTCAATAGGCATAGGAAGAGCTAGGAGTGTCCAAATGAGGTGCGGTTTTCGGCCACGCGATCGTGATCGAACGATCTAGATGATGGAGAAGGCTTAGGTGGGTTTTGGGCCAAATTGGAGGGGTGTTGGGCTGCAACACACACGAGGCCTTTTCGGTCCCTCGGTTAACCGTTGGAGTATCAAACGAAGTCCAAATGATACGAAACTTGATAGGCGTTCTACCGGTAGTAAACCAAGGCCGCTTGGCAAGTCTCGGTCCAAACCAGAAATGTTTAATCCCCACACACGAAAGAAAGGTAGAAAAGACCACCGAAGGAGAACGAAGCGCCGGAATGCAAAACGGACAACGGGGAAAATGCTCGAATGCATGAGATGAACATGTATGCGAATGCAATGCACATGATGACATGATATGAGATGCATGACAACAATAACAACACACGGAGACAAAAACCCAAACCCAAGAAAATAAAATAACTTAACGCCGGAAACGGGAAGAGTTGGAGTACAAATTGGGAAAGTTACATCAGGGGTGTTACAGACAGTTGTCCAACTCTCGCTCTTAAATGAGGCGCTAGACTTAATGCAATCTCTCGCCGTCACAGCGGTGTCACCTCCGAACTATGCCTAGTTCGAACTGGGGGGCTGAAACTAGGGAATTTTACGTCCCACCAACCACCCACTTAATAGCCACTGTTGAGGATTTAACTTACATGCTAGACTACACTTCTGAAGACATCGATGGCATGGACGACGATGTCGAAGCCGAACCAGGTCAAAACCTGTGCCCATCACCGGGCGTTGGACGCCCACTTCTACTTATGATGTATACATGGTGGACACCCCCAAGAAGAAGGATGACGATGGCACTCAGGATCCATATGAGGATAATCCCATCGATGAACCACCAAAATATCGGCGTCAGCGGCGCCGCTCACGATCGCATAGAGAAATGGAAAGCAACACCGGCACCAGAGACAATGACACTCCGGATAATGCCGAAGACCCCGAAAACCCCATGGAGCCAACATTCGAGCAGGATGAAAGGGAAGAGGGTCAATTCAGCCCCAAAGAACTCGCCAATTCCAAAGATTCAAAAGATAGTAATTACTTACCTGTCTCCGAAGAGGGTGTCAGCCTCGGTGACAAAGATTTCATCGTCCCAGAGGAACCCCTTGAACAAGAACGCTTCAAGCGACAGCTCATCGCCACCGCGCGAAGCCTGAAAAAGAAACAATAGCAGATTAAAGCCGAACATGATACGCTTAATGACAGATGGACTAAGGTCCTAGCTGCCAAAGAAGGATACGGCTTTGAGCGCCCAACAAAGAGTTACCCAAAACGCAGGCTACTGGCACAATTCGACGACGAGGCCCTTGCGCCAATACTGTCAAAATATAATCAGGCTGATCAACATGACTGACCACGTGGACGGGACAAAACGGCTAATTATGCTGAACACTGGCCCGCGCCCCCTCACCATAGAGGCAAGCAGACAGCGGCTCCGGGCTACATGTACGACCTACGCCAGGACCTGACCAATAGAGCCAGCCAGACAAGATCAATCTATGGATCAAGAGGATGTGCTCCCACACGGGATGATAGCCATCAAGCTTGGCATGACAAACATAACCAACTCCGGGGTTAGCACCGAACACAGATGTCATCCGAACTCCATCGCGATGTCGCCCGATACAGAGGTGCCGCACACCCGATGTGCTTTATTGATGAGGTAATGCAGCACCAATTTCTAGAAGGATTCAAACCCGTAAACATTGAGCAATACAATGGAACGATGGATCATGTTCTATGGATTGAAGATTTACTTCTCCACATTCACATGGCTCGCGGAGATGACCTCCATGCCATTAAATACCTCCCTCTAATGCTGAAAGGACCAGCACGGCACTGGTTAAACAGCCACCTAGAGAACTCCATTGGAAGTTGGGAAGACCTAGAGGATGCCTTTCAGGCCAACTTCCAGGGCACTTATGTCCCGCCATCAGACGCTGATGACTTGAGTCACATAATCCAGCAACCCCGAGAGTCAGCTCGCAAACTTTGGAATTGGTTCTTAATTAAAAAGAACCAAATCATGGATTGTCTTTGTGCCGAGGCCTTAGCGGCATTTAAGCACAGTGTTTGTGACGAATGGCTCGCCCGACACCTCGGTCAGGAAAAGCCGAAGACCATGGCAGCTCTTACTGCACTTATGACCCGCTTTTGTGCGGGCGAAGATAGCTGGTTGGCTCATAGAAGCAACAGAACCAGCGACCCCGACACTTCTGAAGCTAGGGATGGCAATGGCAGGCGACGATGCAACAAAAACAACGTCGAAACAATAATGGAGAAACAGAGTACACGACAGTAAACGCCGGATTCAATGGCTCCAAACCCGGCCAGCCAGAGAAGCCATTCAAAGGCAATCGGGACAGTCCATCCAACTTAGTCAAAATACTATAGAGACCGTGCCAGATTCACGGCACCCCTGACAAGCCATCCAACCACACCAACAGAAATTGTTGGGTTTTCAAGCAGGCCAATAAGTTAAACGCTGAGCATAAGGGGAAAGGACCTCAAAGAGAGGACAATGATGAACCTCGCCCACCGAACACCAGGGGACAGAAACAACCCCCCTCCCCCCGAGGTGAAAACGGTGAACATGATCTATGTCACCCACATCTCCAAGAGGGAGCGCAAACACGCATTACGGGCCGTCTACGCCGTAGAGCCTGTCACCCCAAAATTTAATCCATGGTCGGTTTATCCGATCACCTTTGATCACAGGGAGCACCCAACCAGTATCCGTCATGGAGGTTCGGCGGCCCTGGTACTCGATCCTATCATCGATGGGTACCATCTTACTAGAGTCCTTATGGATGGCGGCAGCAGCCTCAACTTGATCTACTAGGATACTATCCATAAGATGGGTATCGATCCGTCAAGCATCAATCCTAGCAACACTACCTTTAAAGGAGTGATACCCGACGTGGCGGCCCGCTGCATGGGCTCCTTAACACTAGAAATCATATTCGGCTCTCCAGACAACTTCCGAAGCGAAGAATTGATCTTCGACATCGTCCCTTTTCGTAGTGGTTATCATGAAGTGCTTGGACAAACTTCTTTCACCTGCTTTAATGCAGTCCCGCACTATGCTTATCTGAAGCTCAATATGCCTGGACCTCGTGGCATCATCACAGTAAATGGGAATATGGAGTGCTCCCTCCGTACCGAGGAGCACACCGTGGCTCTAGCAGCCGAAGTACAGAGAAGCCCCATCAAGCCGAACAACTCATCGGTCATCAAGACCCACGACACTTCTAAACATGTTGAGCCGCGTGACAATGCAGTAGCTTGGTGGAACCTAAGCTCGAATAGCAGTTTAGCCTCCGATAGTTTCCCCAAAAGGCTGCGGTGTATGTACCTCTTGTACACAATTATGCCCTTAAAATACCTTGGGCAGTGCTGGAGGCACACTGCGGAACAGGCCCATAGTATGGTTTGAGCCTATTCGGACCTCAAATATTCTTCCACCGTAGGTTCGGGTCAAGAACCTACCTGATCTACGGTTGTGCGAGGACCTTTTTCTAGGTTCCTCTTTTTAGCAGACAACCATCGGAATCCTCCCCTTCAGGGATATCTCACCAAGGAGAAACAACGCAGACGTGCAGCAGGGCATCGTTGGGATTCTTAAACCATTTTGTTTAGGCTCTGTGTAAACCTTTCCCTTGTATAAACTTTTGGCATGTAAAATGGCCTCGATGTTTTTGGCATTATCTGTAATAACACGGCTCGACGTATTAATCAGGATATAAAGGAAACAGTTGATCACCACTTTCTTTGGCAATCATTTTATTTTATATTATCATCTGTGTTCCCTCCCTACCTTAGACTGCCACTGTCAGATTTCGGGTTCCGGCAAAACCCTTAAGATTCAAACACTAGGGTGCACACGAAGATCTCTCCCCCTCTCTAGCTCGCACACATCATGATCTCATGGCCTAGATCGACGAACCCAAAGAACAAGAGACACCAGAGTTTATACTGGTTCGGGTGCAGAGAAAGATCATTGTTACCTTAGATCATGGAGGCCGGTGGTTGGCCTCCCCTTGGATATAAATGGAAGAGGGGGGAGCCCCTGTCACCCATCTCTTCCTTTGCTTCTCCCGCTCCTTCTTCTTCCTTGCTTCACTACCGGCAGCGACACGCATGGCGCCTGCGAAGAGGCTCTCGGCTGCAAAGAAGGGGAAGGCTAGCCAGGAGGGGCCTGGCTCACCACCGCCCTAGAGGGGGCGTGATTGTCCCCGCAAGCACACCATGACCCTCGTCGCGGCCCCTCCCAGTCGTGGTGGTGCCTTTTCACGTGGTGGTGGTCGCCCGAGTCGTGGGAGCCCCGTCGGTGAAGGGAGGCGTGCCATGGTCGCTCGGCCGCCCAGGCCGCACTTCCACTCTGCGGAAGTGCTGTCGGAGTTCGTCGTGTGGTTATAGAACCCGACCGGCATTTGGCTTCAGCTCCCGCGCTTCTTTGCTGGCGAGCTGCCAGCCACTGGTCCAGGCGGTCTCTGGCTGCAGGCGGACGGCTGCTGCAACAAGGCTTTGTGGGTCGCGGTCGAGGTCTCCGCCGCAGGCAACGCAGCCCTGGCCCACGGCTGGTAGACATTTGCCCGTGCACGCGGCCTAGGCCGGCGGTGCTCCCTCCAATTCAAGTACGATGGCAACGCGACCCTCTATGTGAGGGTGTTCGGGGAAGATGGCCGTCACGTTGGGTGTTGCCCTGAGGACAACTATGGCGGTGAGGTGCTCGGCCTTGGCGACGGCCGCGACGAGAGTGAAGGAGGGCTTGCCCTTAGCGCCGGCCATGGCTCGTCCAACTACGGCGACTCTTCTTCCAGCGACAGATCTAGCAGCGGCGGCTATGACCAACCGCCATGCCGCCGCGCCCGCTTCAAAAGTGGTAGCGGGTCGTCTCGTCGCCACACTTTAGTGAAGCGCGAGGAGGGGTCTGGTTGAGCTCAGGAGAGCGCCACGGGCCCGTCCTCGCGACCTGCCGCGGGAGCATGTTCCGCTTTTGTTTCGTTGTTCCTTCTCTTCCTGCATTAAGAGAGAGACCAGTATGGGGCCCCACTGGGGCGTGCAACAACTATGATTTCTGAGTGGCTATGCTATGTTTATCATTCTTGTGTCATGTTGTAGCGTCATAGTTTTATGTATGCGCATAGGAATAACTTAGCTTGATGCGCCTGAAGTAGTTTCCGCCTCACGAGGCATGCGTTCCCCAATGCCTGGCGAGGCCTCATGTGCTTGAAAGGCGTCTGGGAACAGCAAAAATTTGTTAGGAAATTCTTATCCTTCTGAATCCTGGTCGCAGGCACTACCGGCCATGACCCAATGCTTCGTATCGCGGTACCCGGGGGGCACGGATTGAGAGGGGCGCGCCAACTTGCAAACTCGAGCGAGGGTGCCTTGTGAAAAATAGGATACGAAAACGCCCACGTGGGCACAAGGGCACCTGTCTAGCCCCCTCGTGAGGCATGCGAGGGAGAGTACGGGTCAAAAAATGAGGAACCAAGAGCAGAAAAGGAGGCAAAAAAGGCAATGGAACCAGGCCAGCAAGGAACACCAGAAAGCAAATTCTCACTAAAAAGGGGCAAGCCAACTGCAGAAAGCAAATGAAAAGCCGTGTCTGGCACCTAGTCTAGTCTTCTTGTCTTCTCACCAGCGCGGAGCAAAGTGCTGCCACTAAGACATGAGGGGGAGCCCCCGAGGCCCGAAGGCGGCACTCTTGAGACTCCGGGGCATGTACAGGCCCACTCATTATTACGTGAGAGTGTCACGAGAGGAGATCTTCATAGGCACTGGGCCTTGCTTCATAGGCGCCGGGCCTTGCTTCATGGGTAGAACTTCCGGAGGTGTTGGATGTTCGAGGCATTCCGGATGGGGATCCGGTCCTGTGTCTCCAGGCGTGCGGCGCCAGGCCTAGAGACGTGGGCGACCCGAAATGGGCCCTCCCACATGGGTGAGAGCTTGTGCAGCCCTTCCCTGGAGAGCACCCGCCTCAGGAAAAGATCACCCACCTCGAGCGTCCTGGAGCTTGTGCAGCCCTTCCCTGGAGGCTTCACGGCGGCGTTCCTCCCCCAGCACGAGGTCCATCCCCCGCATGGCGTCCTGCTGTGTTTCATCAAACGCTAGGACCTGCGTGGAGCGATGCATGACCTCGTGTGGGAGAAACGCTTCTGCTCCGTTGACGAGGAAGAATGGGGTCTCGCCTGTGGGCCTGGTGGCGGTGGTGCGGATGGACCACAGCCCGGACTGGAGCTCGTCGTGCCAGCCCCTGCCGTAGGCCTCGAGCTTCTTCTTGAAGGTCCTAGTCTTGAGATCCCTCAGGACTTCCGCATTAGCGCGTTCAGCCTGGCCGTTGCTCCTGGGGTGCGCCACGGAGGCATAGCAGATTTGCGTTCCAAGGTTAGCACAATATGTTTTGAAGAGATTGCTAGTGAACTGTGAGTCATTGTCGGTGATGATGCAATTAGGGATCTGAAATCGGCTTATGAGGCCCTTGATGAACTTGACTTCTGACCCAGCTGGTATGGTGCAGACGGCTTCCACTTCCGCCCACTTGGTGAAGTTGTCGATGGTGACGTAGAGGTAGCGGTAACCTCCAGGCGCTCGAGGGAATGGGCCCAGGATATCCAGCCCCCAGATCGCGAACGACCATGAGAGCAGGATAGTCTGGAGGTCCTGAGTCGGCTGGTGGATCTGCTTGGCGTGGAATTGGCAGGCCTCGCAGGATTTCACCAGCTCGGCTGCGTCGTTGAGTGCCGTGGGCCAGTAGAACCAACAGCGGAAAGCCTTGCTGACTAGGGTGCGTGATGACGAGTGGGGCCCGCAGTCTCCGCCATGTATGTCAGCCAGCAGCTCATTCCCCTATTCCCTAGAAATGCATCATAGAGAAACATCATTTGACTGCTTCTTGTATAGCTCATCGTCCTGAATGCAGTACACCGTAGCCTGCCGGGCCACACGCTCCATGTCTTCCTCCTTCTTCGGCAACATGCCTTGCGTCAGGTACGCCCTGAACTCCTCGATCCAGCACCCCTCCTGAGGCTTGAGCGCGAAGAGGAGGCGCGCTTCTGAGGTCGGGCCACGGGCGGGGACTCCCGAGCCTGGTGGTTGGGGGAGCTCCTCCTGAGGTGGCGTCGGCTTCGCAGGCGGAGGTGCTGCCGGAGGCTTGAAGAGCCGCTCCTCGAAGACGCCAGGCTCTTGGGGTAGCCGCATGGATGCTCTTTTGGCGATGTCGTCGACCTCTTTGTTGGTGCCACGAGGCACATGCTGTTGCTCCAGGCCCAGGAACTGCTTCTCCATTTTGCGTACCTCTGCGAGGTATGCCCCCATGTGCTCATCCTTTGGCTCGTACACCTTGTTGGAGAAGTTGACGAGGAGCTGCGAGTCTCCCTTGATGGTGAGGCGTTTCACCCCCAGGGCCACCGCAGCCTTGAGGCCGGCGATGAGACCCTCATACTCTGCGATGTTGCTGGAAACCTTCTCGCCCCGCTGGAAGCAGAGCTTCACGGCGTAGTAAAGTTTGTCCTAAGTGGGCGAGATGAGCGCGGCTCCAACCCCCGCTCCCTTGCGTGCAAACGCGCCATCGAAGTACATGACCCAGCCATCTGGTGCTTCACTCCCTGGCGAGAGGGACCCATTCTCGCCTGCTTCAAGCTTCGGGGTATCGGTCAATTCTGCCACAAAGTCAGCGAGTGCAGCCCCTTTGATGACCCTGGTTGTGTTGAACTCCAGGTCAAAATCTTTCATCCTGATGTTCCATTCGGCGACCCTTCCGACAACATTGGGGCTTCTGAGCACTTTCTCTAACGGGTAAGCTGAGACGACCTTGATGGGGTGACCTTGGAAGTAGTGGCGCAGCTTGCGTGAGGCCACCAGGAGCGCGAGCAAGAGCTTCTGAGGCATGGGGTATCATGCTCTCGCATCTTGTAGCACTGTGCTGACAAAGTACACTGGGTGCTCAACGAGGGCGGGAGAGCTGACATGGTTTTTGGCTCCCGGGGGCTGAGGTGTTTCCTGTGGGTCCCCAGCTTCAGGGGCTCGATGATCAGCCGGGGCAGCCTTTGTCTCAGGAGCATCGCCTTGGTGTTGTGCTGCCTCATCCGGCCTGGCGGCTCCATTTGGCGGGCCCTTAACCTGGGCTCGTCTCTAAGGGCCACTAGCGCCGTGCTGGCGGAGTGGGGTGTGGCAGACAGGTAGAGTACCAAGGGCTTGAGAGGACGAGGCGCCACCATCACCGGTGGGCTGGTCAAGTATCTCTTGAGGTCTTGAAATGCCAGGTCGGCCTCAGGGGTCCACTTGAACAGGCCCTTCTTCTTCATCAGCTTGAAGAATGGCAAGGCACGCTCCCCCAACTTGGAGATGAAGCGCCCCAGCAAAGTCACTCAGCTTGCAAGCTTCTGCATCTCCTTGAGGTTTTGTGGTGGGCTCATGTCTTTGATTGCCTTGACCTTCTCCGGGTTGGCCTCGATCCCCCTGCGGGACACGAGGAAGCCCAACAGCTTGCCGGAAGGAACACCACACACGCACTTCTCCGGGTTGAGCCGGAAGTCCACCCGCGCAGGCTCGCAAAGGTTTCCTCCAGGTCCTGAATCAAAGTTCTTGCCTCCCAAGACTTCACCACAATGTCGTCGACGTGGGCCTCAGTGTTTCTCCCGAGCTGCCGCCCCAAGGCGATGTGCATCAGTCGCTATCCGAATGGCATGCAAGTGTAGAAGTATACCCTGCATGGGGTCAAGAAAGCTGTTTTCTCCACATCTTCCACCGCCATCTTGATCTGGTGGTAGCCTGAGAACGCATCCAGGAAACATATCAGATCAGACTCGGCGGTGGAGTCGACAATCTGGTCGATGCGCGGCAGCGGGAATGGGTCTTGAGGGAAAGCCTTGTTGAGGTTGGTGAAGTCGACACACATGCGCTCCTTTCCTCCTTTCTTCGGCACGACGACTGGGTTCGCTAGCCACTCTGGGTACCGGACTTCGCGGATGACACCTGCCGCCTCCAGCTTGCGGGTTTCCTGAATGATGAAAGACTGCTTCTCTGTGGACTGCCGCCTCGCCCTCTGCTTCACAGGGCGCACATTGGGGCATGCCCTTAGATGATGATCAATCACTCCTCTTGGGACCCCAACCAGCTGCTTGGGCTCCCAGGCGAATACTTCCTTGTTCACCCGCAAGAAGTCCACCAACTACCTTTCTTGATCTGGGATGAGGTCGGCACCTATAGTAAATGTGGTGCTAGAGGCTCCGTCCTCGTCGACCGATATCTGCTTCGTCTTCGCTTGACCTTGAGTGAATAGCTGCTTCTTCTTGGTCGGAACAGCGCCCTTGGTCCTCGGCGCGGCCTTGTCGGCCGGGCAAGCTGCTGCCGTGGCCCTGAAGGGGTGTTTGAGGGCCGCCAAGGCTTCCTTGGTGTCTCCGGCCATGGTGAGGATGCCCTTGCTTCCTGGCATCTTCATGAGGTTGTAGGCAGGATGGGTAGCTGCCATGAATTGGGCCAGCATCGGGTACCCGAGGATGGCATTGTACGGTAAGCCGATGCGGGCGATGTCGAAGTCGATTAGCTCGGTGCGGTAGTTGTCGCGTGTGCCGAAGGTCACGGGGAGACGGATCTTCCCCAGGAGGTTGGAGGAGCCTCTGCCGACTCCGGAGAAGGGCTTGCTGGGGCGGAGCTGCTCAAGCGGTACGTGAAGGAGACTAAAAGCCTCCACGGAGAGTGATACATTTCCAATGTATCTATAATTTTTTATTGCTCCATGCTGTATTATCTACTATTTTGGGCAATATTGGGCTTTATTATCCACTTTTATATTACTTTTAGGACTAACTTATTAACCGGAGGCCCAGCCCAGATTTGTTGTTTTATGCCTATTTTAGTGTTTTGAAGAAAAGGAATATCAGACAGAGTCGAAACAGAACGAAATCAACTAGAGAAGTTATTTTTGGAACGAAAGCCACCCGATGGACTTGGACCCCACGTCAAGGAAGGAAGGAGGAGCTCACGAGGGTAGGGGCGCGCCCACCCCCTGGGGCGCCCCCCTACTTCGTGGGGCCCTTGTGGCTCCCCTGACGTGCTTCTTCCACCTATATAACTCCACGTACCCTAAAACTTCTAGAGCGAACAATAGATTGGGAGTTCCGCCGCCAGAATCCTCCATAGCCACCGAAAGCCAGTCTAGACCCGTTCTGGCACACTGCCGGAGGGGGCAATCCCTATCCGGTGTCCATCTTCATCATCCCGGTGCTCTCCATGACGAGGAGGGAGTAGTTCTCCCTCGGGGCTGAGGGTATGTACCAGTAGCTATGCGTTTGATCTCTCTCTCGTGTTCTTGATTTGGCACGATCTTGATGTATCGCGAGCTTTGCTATTATAGTTGGATCTTATGTTTCTCATCCCCCTCTTCTCTCTTGTAATGAATTGAGTTTCCCCTTTGAAGTAATCTTATCGGATTAAGTCTTTAAAGATTTGAGAACACTTGATGTATGTCTTGCCATGGATATCTGTGGTGACAATGGGATACCATGTGCCACTTGATGTATGTTTTGGTGACCAACTTGCAGGTTCCGCCCATGAACCTATGCATAGGGGTTGGCACACGTTTTCGTCATGATTCTCCGGCAGAACTTTGGGGCACTCTTTGAGGTCCTTTGTGTTGGTTGAATAGATGAATCTGAGATTGTGTGATGCATATCGTATAATCATACCCATGGATACTTGAGGTGACATTGGAGTATCTAGGTAACATTAGGGTTTTGGTTGATTTGTGTCTTAAGGTGTTAATCTAGTACGAACTCTAGGGTTGTTTGTGACACTCATAGGAATAGCCCAACAGATTGATTGGAAAGAATAACTTTGAGGTGGTTTCTTACCCTACCATAATCTCTTCGTTCGTTCTCCGCTATTAGTGACTTTGGAGTGACTCTTTGTTGCATGTTTAGGGATAGTTATGTGATCCAATTATGTTAGTATTGTTGAGGGAACTTACACTAGCGAAAGTCTGAACCCTAGGCCTTGTTTCCGAGCATTGCAATACTGTTTA
This sequence comes from Triticum aestivum, assembly GCF_018294505.1. NCBI lineage: Eukaryota > Viridiplantae > Streptophyta > Magnoliopsida > Poales > Poaceae > Triticum > Triticum aestivum. The sequence goes on along the minus strand of NC_057812.1, from coordinate 336,311,853 downwards.
TGCTCACTTTTATCACTTGCTACCTTGCTGTTTATATTATTTCAGATTACAAAAACTATTATCTACCATCCATATACCACTTGTATCACCATCTCTTCGCCGAGCTAGTGCACCTATACAATTTACCATTGTATTGGGTGTGTTGGGGACACAAGAGACTCTTTGTTATTTGGTTGCAGGGTTGCTTGAGAGAGACCATCTTCATCCTACGCCTCCTACGGATTGATAAACCTTAGGTCATCCACTTGAGGGAAATTTGCTACTGTCCTACAAACCTCCGCACCTGGAGGCCCAACAACGTCTACAAGAAGAAGGTTGTGTAGTAGACATCATAGAGCACGTTGAGGCTGGCGCCGCCGTCGATGAGGGTCTTGGTGACGGCTACGCTGCAGATGGTGGGCGTGCAAAGCATCGGGAGCACGCCCGAACCGACGGTGGTGACTGGGTGATCCCTCAAGACGAAGGTCAGGTCGGCCTTGGGCGCTGCCCAACCCGGGGGAGCCCCCTGCCGCGTGGAGGCGGCGCTGATCTAGCGAAAGAATGGCTTGGCGTGACGGTCCGAGGGTGGCGCCTGCGAGCAACCGAGGAGAGACACAATGATGGGGGGTGCTGGTCCCCCGAAGCATGCAATGAAGAGGTCGCGCAGCTCCTCCCCGGAGGTGATACGTCTCCGTCGTATCTATAATTTTTGATTGTTGCATGCCAATATTCTACAACTTTCATATACTTTTGGCAACTTTTTATACTATTTTTGGGACTAACATATTGATCCAATGCCAGTTCTTGTTTGTTGCATGTTTTTTGTTTTAAAGAATATCCGTATCAAACGGAGTCCAAACAGGATAAAAACTGACGGAGATTTTTTTGGAATATATATGATTTTTGGGAAGAAAAATCCACGCAAGACGATGCGCAAGGGGGCCACGAGGCAGGGGGCGCGCCCCTGACCGTCATGGCCACCCCGTAAGGCGTTTGATTCCCTTCTTTCGCCGCAAGAAAGCTAATATCCAGATAGAGAACGTGTTAAAATTTCAGCCAAATCGGAGTTACGAATCTCCGGGAATATATAAAACAGTGAAAGGGTAGAATCTGAGAACGCAGAAATAGAGAGAGACAGAGAGACAGATCCAATCTCGGAGGGGCTCTCGCCCCTCCCATGCCATGGAGGCCATGGACCAGAGGGGAAACCCTTCTCCCATCTAGGGAGGAGGTCAAGGAAGAAGTTGAAGGAGGGGGGCTCTCTCCCCCTCGCTTCCGGTGGCACCGGAGTGCCACCGGGGCCATCATCATCACCGCAATCTTCACCAACAACTTCACCGCCATCATCACCAACTCTCCCCCCTCTATGCAGCGGTGTAACCTCTCTCTTACCCGCTGTAGTCTCTACTTAAACATGGTCCTCAAGGCTATATATTATTTCCCAATGATGTATGGCTATCCTATGATGTTTGAGTAGATCCGTTTTGTCCTATGGGCTATTTGATGATCAAGATTGGTTTGAGTTGCATGTTTTATTATTGGTGCTGTCCTATGGTGCTCTTCGTGTCGTGCAAGCATGAGGGATCCCCGCTGTAGGGTGTTGCAATACGTTCATGATTCGCTTATAGTGGGTTGCGTGAGTGACTAAAACACAAACCCGAGTAAGGGGGTTGTCGTGTATGGGATAAAGAGGACTTGATGCTTTAATGCTATGGTTGGGTTTTACCTTAATGATCTTTAGTAGTTGCGGATGCTTGCTAGAGTTCCAATCATAAGTGCATATGATCCAAGTAGAGAAAGTATGTTAGCTTATGCCTCTCCCTCATATAAAATTGCAATAATGATTACCAGTCTAGTTATCGATTGCCTAGGGACAAATAACTTTCTCGTAAAAAACATTCTTTACTAAAACTAATTTAGTTGTGTCTTTATCTAAACAGCCCCTAGCTTTTATTTACGAGCTCTTTATTAGTTTGCAAACCTATCCAACAACACTACAAAGTACTTCTAGTTTCATACTTGTTCTAGGTAAAGCGAACATCAAGTGTGCGTAGAGTTGTATCGGTGGTCGATAGAACTTGAGGGAATATTTGTTCTGCCTTTAGCTCCTCGTTGGGTTCGACACTCTTACTCATCTAAAACTGTTGCGATCCCCTATACTTGTGGGTTATCAAGACCTTTTTCTGGCACCGTTGCTGGGGAGCAATAGCGTGGGGTGAATATTCTCGTGTGTGCTTGTTTGCTTTATCACTAAGTAATTTTTATTTTTTGTTCTTAGTTTTTTTCTATCTTTAGTTATGGGTAGGAAAGGCAAAATACCAAAAAAATTAGTTGTACCTACTGAACCAATGGTTGAAGAACCACTTAAAATCTATCACACTGCTGAAGCTTATTACTTGGATCATCTTCGATCCCTATGTGCTCGTGCTGAAACCCCAACTAGCTTAGTTGAGGGCAAATCTTTAGATGAGCATGCTTGTTATGTGCGACACCGAATATCTGAAAAAGGGAAAAATTTACTGGGTCAAATTCATCGTTTGCAATGCTATGCTTGGAATTTATGCGAAATATATGATATTACTTGTTGTTCTGAAAACCCTAAGAAACACCTTCCCTATCAATGTGAGTTTAGTGATAATGGAATCGTATCTTCATATGCTAAAGGTGTTTATAGTTACTATGATGTTCAACAAATTGAAGAATTTGTTGCTTTTAAGGGTGCTTACGAAATTGCTTCTTTGATTGAAAAGTATGATGCTACTCTTTACAAATCTGAAAATTTTCCATACTTAAATATTGCTATGATAATTATGCTTCTAATGCCTATGTTGAACCATATATTGAGGACTACTCCGCTGTCCAAGAAGAGACTATTATTTTGCAGGAGTCTATGGAAGAAGAAATTGATGAAACTGTGAGCTCATTGGATGAAAAAGATGATGAGGAGAGCGAAGAACAAAAGGAGGAAGATCGGATTAGCTACCCGTGCCCACCTTCTAATGAGAGTAACTCTTCAACTCATACATTGTTTAATTGCCCTTCGTGCTTACCGAAGGATGATTGCTATGATGATTGTTATGATCCCGTTGATTCTCTTGAAATATCCCTTTTTGATGATGCTTGCTATGCTTTTGGCCAAGATGCCAACATGAATTATGCTTATGGAGATGAACTGGCTATAGTTCCTTATGTTAAACATGAAATTGTTGCTATTGCACCCACACATGATAGTCCTATTATCTTTTTGAATTCTCCCGACTACACTATATTAGAGAAGTTTACCCTTATTAAGGATTATATTGATGGGTTGCCTTTTACTGTTGCACATGATGATTTTGATAGATATAATATGCATGTGCTTGCTGCTCCTACTTGCAATTATTATGAGAGAGGAACTATATCTCCACCTCTCTATGTTTTCAATATGATAAAATTGCAAGAAACGGTTTATACTATGCATTGGCCTTTACTATGTGTGCATGAATTGTTATTTTATGACATGCCGATGCATAGGAAGAGAGTTAGACTTCGTTGTTACATGATATATGTTACTCTGTGCTCACTACTGAATTATAAATCATTGTTAATTAAAATTGGCTTTGATATACCTTGGGATCTGGGTGGATTCATTACTTGAGCACTATATGCCTAGCTTAATGGCTTTAAAAAAGCGCTGCCAGGGAGACAACCCAGAAGTTTTAGAGAGTCATTTATTTTTGTTGAGTGCTTTCATATAGTTTAAAAAAACAAAAATAAAGAGGGGAACCCAAATTTTTTCAAAAAGGAAAGTGAAAGTGAGAAAGACAAGCATTGTTGAAGTGGGAGAGCTCCTTGAACTTTGTTCATGCTCACTAAAACTTTGTGAATCTTGATTACAGAAACTTTTCAACAAAAATAATTATCCCCTTGTACAATTCCATTGATTTATAAAAATAATGTGCCAAGGTTTGCCTTTAGGATGTTTACTTTGCTTATTGGTTTGTACGGTGGAGGACAGAAACTTTGGCTGCAGTGCGCGATTTTACATTTTTAGTTGGAACTTCAAACGGCTCTGATTCTTTTTGCACTGTCTTTCTATACAAATTTATTATTTTTCATAATTTTTTCAGATTTTTTCAAGTATCAGAAGTATGGTAATGTTCAGATTATTACAGACTGTTCTGTTTTAAACAGATTCTGTTTTTGATGCATAGTTTGCTTGTTTTGATGAAACTGTCAATACATATCAGTGGATTAAGCCATGAAAAAGTTATATTACAGTAGACACAATGCAAAAACAAAATATGAATTGGTTTTCAACAGTACTTAGAGTAGTAATTTGCTTTATTATACTAACAGATCTTACCGAGTTTTCTGTTGAAGTTTTGTGTGGATGAAGTGTTCGATGATCAAGAAGGTCTCGATGTGAGAAGAAGGAAGAGAGGCAAGAGCTCAAGCTTGGGGATGCCCGAGGCACCCCAAGTAAATATTCAAGGAGACTCAAGCGTCTAAGCTTGGGGATGCCCCGGAAGGCATCCCCTCTTTCTTCAACAAGTATCGGTATGTTTCCGGATTCGTTTCGTTCATGCGATATGTGCAATCTTGGAGCGTCTTTTGCATTTAGTTTTCATTTTTCTTTTATGCACCATGCTGGTATGAGATAGTCCTTGGTTGATTTATAGAATGCTCTATGCACTTCACTTATATCTTTTGAGTATGGCTTTATAGAATGCTTCATGTGCTTCACTTATATCATTTGAAGTTTGGATTGCCTGTTTCTCTTTACATAGAAAACCGCCATTTGTAGAATGCTCTTTTGCTTCACTTATATTTGTTAGAGCGTGGGCATATCTTTTGTAGAAAGAATTAAACTCTCTTGCTTCACTTATATCTATTTAGAGAGATGACAGGAACTGGTCATTCACATGGTTAGTCATAAAATCCTACATAAAACTTGTAGATCACTGAATATGATATGTTTGATTCCTTGCAATAGTTTTGCGATATAAAGATGGTGATATTAGAGTCATGCTAGTGGGTAGTTGTGGATTAGTAGAAATACTTGTGTTGAGGTTTGTGATTCCCGTAGCATGCACGTATGGTGAACCGTTATGTAACGAAGTCGGAGCATGATTTATTTATTGATTGTCTTCCTTATGAGTGGCGGTCGGGGACGAGCGATGGTCTTTTCCTACCAATCTATCCCCCTAGGAGCATGCGCGTAGTACTTTGTTTCGATGACTAATAGATTTTTGAAATAAGTATGTGAGTTCTATATGACTAATGTTGAGTCCATGGATTATACGCACTCTCACCCTTCCACCATTGCTAGCCTCTCTAGTACCGCGCAACTTTCGCCGGTACCATAAACCCACCATATACCTTCCTCAAAACAGCCACCATACCTACGTATCATGGCATTTTCATAGCCATTCCGAGATATATTTCCATGCAACTTCCATCATCATCATATACATGACTTGAGCATTCATTGTCATATTGCTTTGGATGATCGTAAGATAGCTAGCATGATGTTTTCATGCCTTGTCCGTTTTTGATGTCATTGCTACGCTAGATCATTGCTCATCCCGGTACACCGCCGGAGGCATTCATATAGAGTCATATCTTTGTTCTAGTATCGAGTTGTAATATTGAGTTGTAAGTAAATAAAAGTGTGATGATCATAATTATTAGAGCATTGCCCCAGTGAGGAAAGGACGATGGAGACTATGATTCCCCCACAAGTCGGGATGAGACTCCGGACGAACAAGCCAAAAAAAGGCCAAAAAAAGAGAAGGCCCAAAAAATGAGAGAAAAAGAGAGAAGGGGCAATGTTACTATCCTTTTACCACACTTGTGCTTCAAAGTAGCACCATGTTCTTGATATAGAGAGTCTCTTGAGTTATCACTTTCATATACTAGTGGGAATTTTCATTATAGAACTTGGCTTGTATATTCCGATGATGGGCTTCCTCAAACGCCCGAGGTCTTCATGACAAAGCAAGTTGGATGCACACCCACTTAGTTTTCAGTCTGAGCTTTCATACACTTATAGCTCTTAGTGCATCCGTTGCATGGCAATCCCTACTCACTCACATTGACATCTATTGATGGGCATCTCCATAGCCTGTTGATACGCCTAGTTAATGTGAGACTATCTTCTCCTTTTTGTCTTCTCCACAACCACCATTCTATTCCACCTATAGTGCTATGTCCATGGCTCACACTCATCTATTGCGTGAAAGTTGAAAAGGTCTGAGAACGTCAAAAGTATGAAACAACTGCTTGTCTTGTCATCGGGGTTGTGCATGATGTGAATATTTTGTGTGGTGAAGATGGAGCATAGCCAGACTGTATGATTTTGTAGGGATAACTTTCTTTGGCCATGTTATTTTGAAAAGACATGATTGCTTTACTAGTAGGCTTGAAGTATTATTGTGTTTATGTCAAATGATAGACTATTGCTTTGAATCACTCGTATCTTAATATTCATGCCATGATTAGATATGAGATCAAGATTATGCTAGGTAGCATTCCACATCAAAAATTATCTTTTTTATCATTTACCTACTCGAGCACGAGCAGGAATTAAGCTTGGGGATGCTGATACATCTCCGTCGTATTATAATTTTTGATTGTTCCATGCCAATATTCTACAACTTTCATATACTTTTGGCAACTTTTTATACTATTTTTTGGACTAACCTGTTGATCCAGTGCCCAGCAACAGTTCCTGTTTGTTGCATGTTTTTTGTTTCGCAGAATATCCATATCAAATGGAGTCCAAACGGGATAAAAACTGACGGAGATTTTTTTTGGAATATATATGACTTTTGGGAAGAAAAATCCACGCGAGACGATGCCCGAGTGGGCCACGAGGCAGGGGGGCGCGCCCCTGACCCTCGTGGCCACCCCGTAAGGCGGTTGATGCCCTTCTTTCGCCACAAGAAAGCTAATATCCAAATAGAGATCGTGTTAAAATTTCAGCCCAATCGGAGTTACGGATCTCCGGGAATATATAAAATGGTGTAAGGGTAGAATCTGAGAACGTAGAAACAGAGAGAGACAGAGAGACAGATCTAATCTCGGAGGGACTCTCGCCCCTCCCATGCCATGGAGGCCATGGACCAGAGGGGAAACCCTTCTCCCATCTAGGGAGGAGGTCAAGGAAGAAGTTGAAGGAGGGGGGATCTCTCCCCCTCGCTTCTGGTGGCACCGGAGTGCCACCGGGGGCCATCATCATCACCGCAATCTTCACCAACAACTTCACCGCCATCATCACCAACTCTCCCCCCTCTATGCAGCGGTGTAACCTCTCTCTTACCCGCTGTAATCTCTACTTAAACATGGTGCTCAATGCTATATATTATTTCCCAATGATGTATGGCTATCCTATGATGTTTGAGTAGATCCGTTTTGTCCTAAGGGCTATTTCATGATCAAGATTGGTTTGAGTTGCATGTTTTATTATTGGTGCTGTCCTATGGTGCTCTCCATGTCGTGCAAGCATGAGGGATTCCCGCTGTAGGGTGTTGCAATACGTTTATGATTCGCTTATAGTGGGTTGCGTGAGTGACTGAAACACAAACCCGAGTAAGGGGGTTGTTGCGTATGGGATAAAGAGGACTTGATGCTTTAATGCTATGGTTGGGTTTTACCTTAATGATCTTTAGTAGTTGCGGATGCTTGCTAGAGTTCCAATCATAAGTGCATATGATCCAAGTAGATAAAGTATGTTAGCTTATGCCTCTCCCTCGTATAAAATTGCAATAATGATTACTGGTCTAGTTATTGATTGCCTGGGGACAAATAACATTCTCGTAAAAAAACACTCTTTACTAAAACTAATTTAATTGTGTCTTTATCTAAACAGCCCCTAGCTTTTATTTACACGCTCTTTATTACCTTGCAAACCTATCCAACAACACCTACAAAGTACTTCTAGTTTCATACTTGTTCTACGTAAAGCGAACATCAAGCGTGCATAGAGTTGTATCGGTGGTCAATAGAACTTGAGGGAATATTTGTTCTGCCTTTAGCTCCTCGTTGGGTTCGACACTCTTACTTATCGAAAACTGTTGCGATCCCCTATACTTGTCGGTTATTAGGAGGCCACAGAAGATTCCGGCAGATGGAGGAGCCAGGCGCGCGGCACGCCAGTGAGGGCCATTGGGAGCCAGTTGGCCATGACTTTGTCATCACCCCCGGCCTCCAGGACGGCCTCCTCATACGCCAGTAGGAAGGCCGCCGGATCCGCCGCACCATCGTAATGGGGCAGCATCTCTGGCTTGAACTTGTGCGGCCACTGCACCCGCCGCAAGGCGGGGGTGAAGGCTCGGAGCCCCACGGCACCGTGGATGGCGCCCGTCGATCCAGTCGGAGAAGCAGCGGCATCCATGAGAGCCGGTCGGAGCAGCGAGGCCGTCGGGGGCAAGCTTCGGCGCACCCCTACCTAGCGCACCAAATGTCGGATTTCGGGTTCTGGCAAAACCCTTGAGGTTCGAACACTGGGGTGCGCACGAAGACCTCTCCCCTCTCTAGCTCGCACACATCATGATCTCACGGCCTAGCTCGACGAACCCAAAGAACAAGAGACACAAGAGTTTATACTGGTTCGGGCCACCGATGTCGTGTAATACCCTACTCCAGTGTGGTGTGGTGGATTGCCTCTTGGGCTGCGGATGAACAGTTACAAGGGAAGAACAGCCTCCTGAGGAGAGGTGCTCTTGTGCTTGGTGAGTGTGGTGGCTTTGGTGGAATGAATCCGGTCCAAGATGTGATCCGATCCCTCCCTATGGTGGTGGCTAGTTCTATATATAGAGGCCCGAGTCCTCTTCCCAAATATTAGATGGGAAGGGATCCCACAACGGCCAAGTTGAAGGGGGGCAGCTACTACAAGCTATCTTGACAAAAGGTGGTCTTTGCCTGCCAAAGGCTCTGGTGGTGACGCCATCTTGGACTCCACAATGACCTCCATCCTGCTGTCCTGCTAGTCTTGGTCTTGTTGCACCGATATGGAAACCTTTGTCTGATCCCTCGGGACTCCTTGCCTGCGCTTACCTCTTTAGCACCAAAGAGGAAACGAGGACGCTGCGCGTGCTGGCGCCCGCCTGGCGCCCGCCTGGCCCCAGTCATCATGGCTTGTGTCACACAAACCTCGCGAGGTGTCCCTTGCCTTAATCTCTCTTCCCCTCGCGAGACGGCCTTGTGAGACCGCCCCTGAGGAGGTCTTACATCGTCCGCCTCGCGAGGCTTGGGCCCTCGCGAGGGTCTTGATTGTTTGCTGGTGAAGATGGGTCATACAGGGCCGCTGATGGAGCCACGTTGTGGCTTGCAGGCAGGCAAGTCTGGGGACCCCCGTTCCCAGAACGCCGACAGCCACACGTTCCTTAGTCCGGCCTTAACACCGAGGGTTGTATTCGGTCCTGCACATTTCATGTCCGAACACCTATAGGGAACTCTTTGGCGTCCCGGATATTGCATTATATGCATCGGCTCAGAATCATGTCTTTGGTCCATAGTTGGGTTGCCCAGCTCCTGTGCTTACCACCTTACGTTCCGCTCCTTCGGCTAAGGTAGTAAAGGGAGAACTACTGCGATTGTATTTCTGGTTCGTCCGGTCAAGTACCTCGGTAGAGAAAGCCGAAAAACGACTGTCATGATAGGCGAGAGCAGGTTGGCGATTCGGTGACTTAGTATTATACTACAAATCATTAGTGATTCACCTCCTATTATACAAGGGGCTAGTCTTCGTCCAGCCGCGTGGAAACGACACCGTAGCCCAGATAGCCGCACACGCACAAGGGACTAGTACTTAGCTCCACAGTCAAACTCCTACGGCTAAGTGAAAGTAATAAAGCTACATAGTCCGATTGTCTGGTTCACCTCGCAGACACCTCCTCTATGGACCATGACGTTGGATAAAGTGTGGTCACGTGTTCTGTCGAACACCCTTGTAGTATCAACATGGGGGCTGAAGCCGACGACTGGCAACTTTCAGAAGTATAACAATAAACGGCCACACGGGAGGAAAAATTGCTTGAAACAAAAGGCGCTAACATAGATATAAGACAGCATGGGTTCATAACATAGTTTGTACAACCTAAACACATTCAATCAAATATTACGTCCTTAGAACATTGACCCTCTATCACTCGGGCTCCTTCCAGGACGTCATCCAAGTACCTCTCCGGCTTCCGATGATCCTTGCCTTCGGGCGGACCTGCGGTTGCCACTTCGGTGGCCTTCATCTTCACCCATTGCATTTTGACACGGGAAAAGGCCATCCGGGAACCCTCTATGCATGCAGAGCGCTTCACAGTATCAATCTACAGCTAGGCATTGACAAGCCGCTTCACCAAACCGAAGTAGCTGCTAGGAATTGGCTCGGCCGGCCAGAGTTGGACTATTAGGTCCTTCATGGCCAAGCCTGCCACCCTATGTAGCTCCGTCAGCTGCTTCAGCTGGTCGTTCAGAGGCGTCAGGTGTTCCGGCGCGAGAAATTGCGACTAGAACAGCTTCTCAGTCGAGCTCCCCTCTTGGGCTCAAAAGAACTGTGCGGCGTCGGCGGCACTCTTCCGAAGATCTGTAAACGCACCTGCAGAAGTCCACAGTCGGGTCAGCAAAGCATACCTTTGACCTCCAAAAATACTTTGCAAAAGAAAGGCCTTCCCAGCCGCTATCTGTCTCGCCTGATGGATCACTTCACCGGGACTCGATCCGCACCTCTTTGGCATCATGAAGAGCCTTGGCAAGCTCGGACGAATTGTCTAAAGTCGTCTGCTCCAATGTTTCGCATTTTCTGATGGCATCCTTCAGCTCCTGCTCAACTTCGGCCACCCGAGCTTCGTGTTGGCGGTGGGCAGCTTGCTCGGTCTTTAGTTCTACGGCCGCTTTGTTAGCAGCTTCCTTATTTGCCTCCGCCTCTTTCTTAGCCTGGGCGATGGCACCTTTGAGGGCCTCGACCTCGACTGCGCCCAGTATGCTCATAATCAAAGCATTCTTTGAGTTAACCTCTCAATATTCATTTCGCTTCTGGCATAGAAATAATTTTTTACATCATACGCATACCTTGCATTTCATCGAACCGCTTGTTGATGCAGTCGATTTCCTCATCGGCCACCGGAAGCTTTCGATTGAGTTCGAAAAGTTCTGTGGCCTGGGCGGTTGCCGCCAACATAGAAGCCTCTTACAAAAAAACAACAGAGTATATTACTCTATCGAATACTATGTGGATCCTCTGACCGGTTTCTTTGAAACCGGATAGTCTCAGGAGCTACTGTCCGTACACAAGTCTATTTTTCTATGAGAAAACATTTTTTAGAACATTACGTCGCATACCTCAAAGCCTGTCAGTAGGCTGCAGAAGGCTTCGTTCAGTCCGCTTTTAGCAGACTGAACCTTCTCCATGACCACACCCATCCGGGTACGGTGCTCCTCCATGATGGAAGCACTTTGCAGTGCTTCCTCCAGAGCAAGGGGCGCCTCCGGGTTAGTGGAGGTTGCCGATGAAAATGATGCTCCTCCCCCCTCTTTCGAAGGGGGCTTCTTATCCGATCCTGGAGCCATGCTGGTGTCTGGAATGGTGTTTGGTGGGGGCTCGGATGGTTGGGGCTCCCCACCATCAGTTGTCATGGGGCCCGCCTCCCCTAGGTCTTCCACGACCAAGGTATTAACCTCGGGCGCCCTCTTGACGGTTTCGTTCGCCCCCCCTTGGCCAGGAGAGGTCCTTCAAGACGACACTTCGGTGTCCTCCATGGTGATAGGCGAGGGGGCTCGCGACGGCATGTCATTCTCTGCCATCTCGGGCGGCAGAGAATTCCACTCCAATAATGGAGTATGTGGGAGCTCGCGGGGAGGGCTGAAAGGCAACTAACAAAATAACTTACATAATGGAAGCAAGTGGACCGAAGATAAACAGTAAGTTTCTGAATACTTATGATTCAGCCAGGGGCTTCACCCTGGGAGGTTTCTTGGAGACTAGTTCAAACTCTGAGTCTGAACTGTCCGAGAGGATCAGCTTCCCTCTCTTGGGCGCCTCCCCCTCTAGGTCTTCGGAGGCCTCCCTATTCTTCTTACTCCCATATGGGGGAGTCGCTTTTCTGCCTCTTACTCCTCTTCTTCCTCATCTCCCTCGTGGGAAGAGAGGGCTTCGGTCTCTCCAGGCACTATTTTCGAGGGACCCTTGTGGCGGGGGCCACCCTTGGCCTCCTTGCCTTTCTTCTTCTTGGTTTTCTTCTTCGGCGCCTGATAGGGCACCGGACCAGCATCTCCGTCAGCTAGGGTGTGGTCGGGTTCTCAGGCAGCGGTATTAGACAGTTGATTCGCTCCTCCTTTGTCATCCAGCCCTATACGGGAAGCAGGCAATATAACTTTTATTATATCTGAAATATTGATCGGATAGCTCTTTGGAAAGTTTATGCAACCGCTGTGGTCGGGTTCTCGATGTCGAGCCCGATGTCTTCAGTCTTCTTCGGCCACTTTTTCCGAGCCTTGAAGAGTTGCTTCCATATATCTTTGTCTGTGGTGCCGAAGAAGCGCTGATACGTCTCCAACGTATCTATAAATTTTGATTGTTCCATGCTATTATATTATCAACCTTGGATGTTTTATATGCATTTATATGCTATTTTATATGATTTTTGGGACTAACCTATTAACCTGGAGCACAGTGCCAGTTTCTGTTTTTTCCTTGTTTTAGAGTATCGCAGAAAAGGAAAATCAAACGGAGTCCAATTGACCTGAAACTTCATGGAAGTTATTTTTGGAACGGAAGCAATCCAGGAGACTTGGAGTAGACGTCAGGGAAGCTTCGAGGGAGGCACGAGGTAGGGAGGCGCGCCCAACCCCCCTAGGTGCGCCCCCACCCTCGTGGGCCCCTCGTGGCTCCCCTGACCGACTTCTTTCGCCTATATATGTCCATATACCCTAAAAACACCAGGGAGCAGAATAGATCGGGAGTTCCGCCGCCAGAAGCCTCCGTAGCCACCTAAAACCAATCTAGACCCGTTCCGGCACCCTGCCGGAGGGGGGGGATCCCTCTCTAGTGGCCATCTTCATCATCCCGGTGCTCTCCATGACGAGGAGGGAGTAGTTCTCCCTCGGGGATGAGGGTATGTACGAGTAGCTATGTGTTTGATCTCTCTCGTGATCTTGAGGTGGTACGATCTTGATGTATCGTGAGCCTTGCTATTATAGTTGGATCTTATGATGTTTCTCCCCCTCTACTCTCTTGTGATGAATTGAGTTTTCCCTTCGAAGTTATCTTATCGGATTGAGTCTTTAAGGATTTGAGAACACTTGATGTATGTCTTGCACGTGCTTATCTGTGGTGACAATGGGATATCATGTGCTCCACTTGATGTATGTTTTGGTGATCAACTTGCGAGTTCCGTGACCTCGTGGACTTATGCATAGGGTTGGCACACGTTTTTGCCTTGACTCTTCGGTAGAAACTTTGGGGCACTCTTTGAAGTTCTTTGTGTTGGTTGAATAGATGAATTTGAGATTGTGTGATGCATATCATATAATCATACCCACGGATACTTGAGGTGACATTGGAGTATCTAGGTGACATTACGGTTTTGGTTGATTTGTGTCTTAAGGTGTTATTCTAGTACGAACTCAATGATATATTGAATGGAAAGAATAGCTTCATGTTATTTTACTACGGACTCTTGAATAGATCGATCAGAAAGAATAACTTTGAGGTGGTTTCGTACCCTACAATAATCTCTTTGTTTGTTCTCCGCTATTAGTGACTTTGGAGCGACTCTTTGTTGCATGTTTAGGGATAGTTATATGATCCAATTAAGTTATTATTGTTGAGGGAACTTGCACTAGTGAAAGTATGAACCCTAGGCCTTGTATCAACTCATTGCAATACCGTTCACGCTCACTTTTATCATTAGTTACCTTGCTGTTTTTATATTTTTAGATTACAAAAACCTATATCTACCATCCATTTGCACTTGTATCACCATCTCTTCGCCGAACTAGTGCACCTATACAATTTACCATTGTATTGGGTGTGTTGGGGACACTAGAGACTCTTTGTTATTTGGTTGTAGGGTTGTTTGAGAGAGACCATCGTCATCCTACGCCTCCCACGGATTGATAAACCTTAGGTCATCCACTTGAGGGAAATTTGCTACTGTCCTACAAACCTCTGCACTTGGAGGCCCAACAATGTCTAAAAGAAGAAGGTTGTGTAGTAGACATCAAGCTCTTCTGGCGCCGTTGCCGGGGAGGTGAGTGCTTGAAGGTATATCTTTAGATCTTGCAACCAAATCTTTTAGTTTCTTGTTTTATCACTAGTTTAGTTTATAAAAGAAAACTACCAAAAAATAGAATTGAGTTTGCCTCATACGTTTCATCTTTTTAATATCTTTCGTGAGAATGATGGAAAGGAACATTGTGCTCAAGTGCTAGAAGAAGAAGTCTATAAAATGTTTGGCACTAAATCTTTGAATGATGAGCATGATTGCAATGTTGTTAGTATGATTTCCTTGAATATCAATGATGTTAATGATATGCAAAGCCACAAGCTTGGGGAAGCTATGTTTGATGAAGATGATATTTTTTATCCCCCATGTTTTGATGAGCAAATTTATTATGATGAAAGCATGCCTCCTATTTATGATGATTATATTGATGAAAGTGGATTTGGAGAGGTCATGACTTTATTTTGTGATGAATCCACTATTTTGGAAGAGGTTCCAATTGATTATGACAACAAAGTTGCTATCTATGATGATTATTGCGATGAATTGTATGCTATAAAGAATAATGATATCCATGAAACTTGTCATCATGATTTTAGTTTTCAATTGGATTATGCCTCACATGATAATTGTTTTGTTGAGTTTGCTCCCACTATTATTCATGAGAAGAATTTTGCTTGTGTGGAGAGTAATAAAAAATTCTATGCTTGTAGATCATGAAAAGAATGCTTTAGGTGCTGGTTACATTGTTGAATTCATTCATGATGCTACTGAAAATTATTATGAGGGAGTAACATATGCTTGTAGGAATTGCAATAATATCAAGTTTCCCCTCTATGTGCTTAAAGTTTTAAAGTTATGCTTGTTTTGCCTTCCTATGCTAGTTGATTATTGTTCGCATAAGTTGTTTGTTCAAAAAATCCATATGCATAGGAAGTGGGTTAGACTTAAATGTGCTAGTCATATTCTTCATGATGCTCTCTTTATGTTTCAATTCTTATCTTTTATGTGAGCATCATTGAAATCATCATGCCTAGCTAGGGGCGTTAAACGATAGCGCTTGTTGGGAGGCAACCCAACTTTATTTTTGTTCCTTGCTTTTTGTTCCTGTTTAGTAATAAATTAATCATCTATCCTCTGTTATGATTGTGTTTTTTACGTTTTAATTAGTGTTTGTGCCAAGTAAAGCCTTTAGGATCTTCTTGGGTGATTGTTATTTGTGTAAAAAAACAAAAAGTATGCGCTCACGAGAATAATTTTCATTTTTTACCAGAGAGCGATAAAATACCAATTCCAGCTGCAGTAGATCAATATAAAAATTGCCTAGGACTTCCTAATTTCTCAAGATTTTTGGAGTTACATAAGTATTCAAAACCTACAGATTACTACAGACTATTCTATTTTTGACAGATTCTGTTTTCATCGTGTTGTTTTCTTATTTTGATGAATCTATGAGTAGTATAGGAGGGTAGGAACCATAGATGAGTTGTAATACAGTAGATATTACACCAATATGGATTTAGAATGAGTTCACAACAGTACCTAAGTCATTACCTAAGTGGTAATTTATTTTCTTATACTAACAGAGCTTACGAGTTTTATGTTAAGTTTTGTCTTGTGAAGTTTTCAAGTTTTGGGTAAAGATTTGATGGACTATGGAATAAGGAGTGGCAAGAGCCTAAGATTTGGGATGCCCAAGGCAGCCCAAGGTAATATTCAAGGACAACCAAGAGCCTAAGCTTGGGGATGCCCCGGAAGGCATCCCCTCTTTCGTCTTCGTTCATCCGTAACTTTACTTGGAGCTATATTTTTATTCACCACATTATATGTGTTTTGCTTGGAGCGTCAATTTATTTTATTAGTATTTGCTTTCTGTTATTTATAACAATGTTTTGCATCTTTTATTTCAATAAAAGTGGCATTGATAGCCTTTACTATGCCTATTTTACAAGTCCACATGTTGCTGTTTGAAAACAGAAAGTTTCCCGCTGTTGCAAAAATTCCCTAGAAAAGTAAGAATGGGATAAAATTTTGAAACCTTTTGCATAATAATCTCTGATAAATTTACTACAGTGGGAATTTTCTTTCATAATTTTTGGAGGTAGAGAAGTATGGATCTTGCTGCATTCTTTACAGACTGTCCTGTTTAGGCAGATTGCTGTTATGTTTGCATTGTTTGCATATGTTTGCTTCTTTAATGATTCTAATTGAGGATAGGACTATTAAATATGCAGAGGCATTTAGTATGCAATGTTGAATAATAATTTTAGTGATTTTCTACAGTAGAGCATGATAAGGTTTCTGCATTGGTTTATACTAACTTATCTCACGAGTCCTTGTTGAGTTTTGTGTGGATGAAGCTTTTGAGATTTAGGGAGACCGTGATATGATAGGAATTAAGGAGACACAAAATCTCAAGCTTGGGGATGCCCACGGAATCCCAAGATAATATTTCAAGAATTCTCAAAGCGTCTAAGCTTGGGGATGCCCCGGTTGGCATCCCACCTTTCTTCTTCAACAACTATCGGTTAGTTTCGGTTGATCCTAAGTTGTTGCTTCTTCACATGATGTTTGCCATTCTTAGAATATCATTTTAGTTTGTTTTGCTTTCTGTTTGAATAAAATATCAACATCTGAAATTATTAAATGGGAGATTCTTCACATAGTTGCATAATTGTTCGACTACTCATTGACCTTCACATATATCTTTTGGAGTAGTTTGTTATTTGCTCTAGTGCTTCACTTATATCTTTTAGAGCACGGTGGTGGTTTTATTTTATAGAAATAGATGTACTCTCATGCGTCACTTATATTATTTTGAGAGTCCTAAACAGCATGGTAATTTGCTTTGGTTATGAAACTAGTCCTAATATGATAGGCATCCAAGTGGGATATAATAAAAACTTTCATAAAAAGTGCATTGAATACTATGAGAAGTTTGATACTTGATAATTGTTTTGAGATATGAAGATGGTGATATTAGAGTTATGCTAGTTGAGTAGTTATGAATTTGAGAAATACTTGTGTTAAAGTTTGTGATTCCCGTAGCATGCACGTATGGTGAACCGTTATGTGATGAAGTCAGAGCATGATTTATTTGTTGATTGTCTTCCTTATGAGTGGCGGTCGGGGACGAGCGATGGTCTTTTCCTACCAATCTATCCCTCTAGGAGCATGCGCGTAGTACTTTTAACTAATAGATTTTTTCAATAAGTATGTGAGTTCTTTATGACTAACGTTGAGTCCATGGATTATACGCACTCTCACCCTTCCACCATTGCTAGCCTCTCTAGTACCATGCAACTTTCGCCGGTACCATAAACCCACCATATATCTTCCTCAAAACAGCCACCATACCTACCAATTATGGAATTTCCATAGCCATTTCGAGATATATTTTCATGCAACTTTCCACCATTCCGTTATTATCACATGCTCCATTATTGTCATATTGCTTTGCATGATCATGTAGTTGACATTGTATTTGTGGCAAAGCCACCATTCATAATTCTTTCATACATGTCACTCTTCATTCATTGCACATCCCGGTACATTGCCGGAGGCATTCATATAGAGTCATATTTTGTTCTAAGTATCGAGTTGTAATTCTTTAGTTGTAAGTAAATAAAAGTGTGATGATCATCATTATTAGAGCATTGTCCCAGTTAGGAAAGGATGATGGAGACTATGATTCTCCCATAAGTCGGGATGAGACTCCGGTCGAAAAATAAAAAAAGGGAGAAAAAAGAGGCCGTAAAAAAATAGAAAAGGCCCAAATAAAAAAACAAAAAAGAGAGAAAAAGAGAGAAGGGGCAATGCTACTATCCTTTTACCATACTTGTGCTTCAAAGTAGCACCACCATCTTCGTGATAGAGAGTCTCCTATGTCATCACTTTCATATACTAGTGGGAATCTTTCATTATAGAACTTGGCTTGTATATTACAGTGATGGGCTTCCTCAAAATGCCCTAGGTCTTCGTGAGCAAGCGAGTTGGGTGCACACCCATTTAGTTTCTTTTTGAGCTTTCATACACTTATAGCTCTAGTGCATCCGTTGCATGGCAATCCCTACTCACTCACATTGATATCTATTGATGGGCATCTCCATAGCCCGTTCATACGCCTAGTTGATGTGAGACTATCTTCTCCTTTTTGTCTTCTCCACAACCACCATTCTATTCCACCTATAGTGCTATATCCATGGCTCACGCTCATGTATTGCGTGAAGATTGAAAAAGTTTGAGAACATCAAAAGTATGAAACAATTGCTTGGCTTGTCATCGGGGTTGTGCATGATTTAAATATTTGTGTGATGAAGATAGAGCATAGCCAGACTATATGATTTTGTAGGGATAGCTTTCTTTGGCCATGTTATTTTGAGAAGACATAATTGCTTGGTTAGTATGCTTGAAGTATTATTATTTTTATGTCAATATTAAACTTTTGTCTTGAATCTTATGGATCTAAATATTGTTGCCACAATAAAGAAGATTACATTGATAAATATGTTAGGTAGCATTCCACATCAAAAATTCTGTTTTTATCATTTACCTACTCGAGGACGAGCAGGAATTAAGCTTGGGGATGCTTGATACGTCTCCAGTGTATCTATAATTTTTTATTATTCCATGCTATTATATTATCAACCTTGGATGTTTTATATGCATTTATATGCTATTTTACATGATTTTTGAGACTAACCTATTAACCTAGAGCCCAGTGCCAGTTTGTGTTTTCTCCTTGTTTTAGAGTATCGCAGAAAAGGAAAATCAAAGGGAGTCCAATTGACCTGAAACTTCACGGAACTTCTTTTTGGAATGGAAGCAATCCAGGAGACTTGGAGTAGACGTTAGGGAAGCTTCGAGGGAGCCACGAGGTAGGGAGGTGCGCCCTATCCCCCTGGGGCTGCCCCCCACCCTCGTGGCTCCCCTGACTGACTTCTTTCGCCTATATATGTACATATACCCTAAAACACTTGGGAGCAGAATAGATCGGGAGTTCCGCCGCCGGAAGCCTTCGTAGCCACCAAAAACCAATCTAGACCGTTCCGGCACCCTGCCGGAGGGGGGGAATCCCTCTCCGGTGGCCATCTTCATCATCTCGGCGCTCTCCATGACGAGGAGCGAGTAGTTCTCTCTCGGGGCTGAGGGTATGTACCAGTAGCTATGTGTTTGATCTCTCTCTCTCTCTCTCTCTCTCGTGTTCTTGAGGTGGTACGATCTTGATGTATCGCGAGCTTTGCTATTATAGTTGGATCTTATGATGTTTCTCCCCCTCTACTCTCTTGTGATGAATTGAGTTTTCCCTTTGAAGTTATCTTATCGGATTGAGTCTTTAAGTATTTTAGAATACTTGATCTATTTCTTGCACGTGCTTATCTGTGGTGACAATGGGATGTCATGTGATCCACTTGATGTATGTTTTGATGATCAACTTGCGAGTTCCGTGACCTCATGGACTTATGCATAGGGGTTCGCACACATTTTCATCTTGACTCTCCGGTAGAAACTTTGGGGCACGCTTCGAAGTTCTTTGTGTTGGTTGAATAGATGAATCTGAGATTGTGTGATGCATATCGTATAATCATACCCACGGATACTTGAGGTGACATTGGAGTATCTAGGTGACATTAGGGTTTTGGTTGATTTGTGTCTTCAGGTGTTATTCTAGTATGAACTCTATGATAGATTGAACGAAAAGAATAGCTTCATGTTATTTTACTACGGACTCTTGAATAGATCGATCAGAAAGAATAACTTTGAGGTGGTTTCGTACCCTACAATAATCTCTCCGTTTGTTCTCCGCTATTAGTGACTTTGGAGTGACTCTTTGTTGCATGTTGAGGGATAGTTATATGATGCAATTATGTTATTATTGTTGAGAGAACTTGCACTAGTGAAAGTATGAACCCTAGGCCTTGTTTCAACTCATTGCAATACCGTTTATGCTCACTTTTATCATTAGTTACCTTGCTGTTTTTATATTTTCAGATTACAAAAACCTATATCTAGCATCCATTTTGCACTTGTATCACCATCTCTTCGCCCGACTAGTGCACCTACATAATTTACCATTGTATTGGGTGTGTTAGGGACACAAGAGACTCTTTGTTATTTGGTTGCAGGGTTGTTTGAGAGAGACCATCTTCATCCAACGCCTCCCATGGATTGATAAACCTTAGGTCATCCACTTGAGGGAAATTTGCTACTGTCCTACAAACCTCTGCACTTGGAGGCCCAATAACGTCTACAACAACAAGGTTGTGTAGTAGACATCAAGCGCTTCAGTGTCTGTGGCTCCTCCGGATTGAACTCCCACATGGGGGAGGCCCATAGTTGGCAGGGAAGGGTGCAGCCGAAGAGCATCACTTGAATCACATTTGTGAGACCGGTATTTTCGCCCAACATATTAGAGATGCATTTCTGTAGCATCTGCACCTCTGGTTTGGACGCCGAATCAAGGCCCTTGGCGGTCCATGAGGTAAGTCTCGTGGGGGGTCCGGATCTGAAGTCAGGCGTGGCCGCCCAGATGGTGTCGCAGGGTTCGTTGATGTAGAACCACTCCTGCTACCACACCTTCACTGTCTCTATGAATGCCCCTTTGGGCCAGATGGCGCTGGGGAGCTTGCTTACCATAGCCCCGCCATAGTCTGCATGATGTCCGTCCACCACCTTCGGCTTCAGATTGAAGACCTTGAGCCACATGCCGAAGTGTGGGGGATGCGGAGGAGAGCCTCACACACGACTATGAAAGTTGATATGTGGAGGAAGGAATTTGTGGCTAGATCATGAAAATCTAGCCCATATTAAAACATAAGACACCAGACGAAGGGGTGGAGGGGAAATCCTAGACCCTAAAGGAAATGGGGGATGAACACGACCCTCTCACCAGGCTCCGGAGTGGGGACAACCTGATCCTTGTCAGGGATCCTATGCACGATATCCATGGACAGATAGCCCCTTCTCCGGAGGTCCTTGGCGTCCTTTTCGATGATGGTGGAGGCCTCCCACTTGCCCTTGGAACCGGACCTGGCCATTGCTGGGGAGGGTGGCGGCGGTTTAGAAGATCGGAGGTGTGAGAGCTCGAGCTTGGAGGTTGCAAGACAGGGGCTAGAGGAAGGCGTGAAGAAAAAGGAGGGATCTTTATCCTTTTATAGACGGTGAAAATACCAAACGCCCCCCTCTTAAGCTATAAAACTCGCATGTTCCCAACGAGATCATGTGTATGGTGTGGTTGGATTACCCAAACCATATTGATGAGAATCCCGTAATGGGCGGGCATGATCTCTATTTTGACGAGACATGCCAATTGAAGCTAGACCTCAAAACACGAAACGGGAGGCGTGAAAATGGTTCAAAATGTTAAATAGTCAAGTGTGACACTTCACTGAAAAAGTTGTAATTAAAATACATTGTTCCTATTTTGACGTCTTGCCTTCGTGGCTAAGGGTTGTATTGATTATACAGAGCCAAACACAGTTCCTTTATGCAGGAAGTTAACTTAAAGTATTTAGGAGAAGGAACCCGCCTTGCAATGCTGAAGATAATTTGCGCACCGAACACATCGTCATCGAAGACTGGTTCAGGGTCTAGTGAGGGAGTCCTAGATTAGGGGGTCCTCGGGTGTCCGATCTATTTGATATGGGCCGGACTGATGGGCCGTGAAGATAAAGTAGAAGGCTATCCCCCGTATCCGGGTAGGACTCCTATGTGCATAGGACGGCAAGTTTGGTGTCCGGGTGTAACGTTTCCTTCCTCTTCAATATGACTCTATACAACCCTAGGCCCCACCGATGTGTATATAAACCGGAGGGTTTAGTTCATCGAGGATATCAGAATAATCATAGGCTAGACAACTAGGGTTTAACAATTACGATCTCAAGGTAGATCAACTCTTGTAACCTCTATAATCATTGAATACAATCAAGTAGGACGTAGGGCTTTACCTCCTTTAAGAGGGCCCGAATCTGGGTAAACATGGTGTCCCTATTGTCCCTTGTTACCACCGATCCTTAGACACACAGCTTGGGACCCCCTACCCGAGATATGCCGGTTTTGACACCGACAACCCCCCCTTTCCTTTCTCACACGAGGAGGGTAAGGCAGGATGGGCCACCCCTCCCCTTTCCTTCCCCTAGGGCTGGCCGGATAGGAAGAGGGGTGCGCTAGCCCCCTTGTGGGCTGGTATGTCCCCTCCTTGGCCCATTAGGCCGATAGACCTCCCGGGGGTGTCCGGAACCCCTTTCGGTGATCCGATGACTACCCGGTGTACTCCGAAACTCAGGAACTCCTCGTCATGTCCGTGATCTCATCCGAGACTCCGAACAACATTCGGTCACCAATTCCATATAACTCATATAACACTATATCGTCAACGAATGTTAAGCGTGCGGACCCTACAGATTCAAGAACTATGTAGACATGACTAAGACACCTCTCCGGTCAATAACCAATAGTAGAATCTGGATGCCCATATAGGATCCTACATATTCTACAAAGATCTTTATTGGTCGAACCTTATGCCAACATATGTAATTCCCTTTGTCCATCGGTATGTTACTTGCCCGAGATTCGATCGCAGTATCTTCATACCTAGTTCAATCTCGTTACCGGCAAGTCTCTTTACTCGTTCCATAATACATCATCTTGTAACTAACTCCTTAGTCACTTTTCTTGCAAGGCTTCTTATGATGTGTATTACTGAAAGGGCCCAGAGATACCTCTCTGATACTCGGAGTGACAAATCCTAATCTCGATCTATGCCAACTCAACAAACACATTTGGAGATACCTGTAGAGCATCTTTATGATCATCCAGTTATGTTGTGATGTTTGCTAGCACACAAGGTATTCCTCCGGTATCCGGGAGTTGCGTAATCTCATAGTCGAAGTAATATGTATTTGACATTAAGAAAGTAATAGCAATAAACTGAACGATCAATATGCTAAGCTAATGGATGGGTCTTGTCCATCACATCATGCTCCTAATCATGTGATCCCATTATCAAATGAAAACACATGCCTATGGTTAGGAAACCTTAACTATCTTTGATCAATGATCTAGTCTAGTAGAGGCTTACTAGGGACACGATATTTGTTTATGTATTCACGCACATGTATTTAAGTTTCTGATCAATACAATTCTAGCATGAATAATAAACCTTTATCATTAATAAGTAAATATAAAATAACAACTTTATTATTGCCTCTAGGGCATATTTCCTTCAGTCTCCCACTTGCATTAGAGTCAATAATCTAGATTACATTGTAAGGTATCTAACACCCATGGAGTTTTGGTGCTGGTCATCTTTTGCTCGCGGAAGAAGCTTAGTCAATGGGTCTTCTACATTTATATCCGTACGTATTTTGCAAACTTCTATGTCTCCATCCTTGACCCTTTCTCGAATGGAGTTGAAGCGTCTCTAGATGTGTTTGGTTCTCTTATGAAACCTAGATTCCTTCGCCAAGGCAATTGCTCTAGTGTTGTCACAAAAGATTTTCATTGGACCCAATGCACTGGGTTTTACACCCAGATCATATATGAACTCCTTCATCCAGAGTCCTTCATGTCTTGCTTCCGAAGCAGCTATGTACACCGCTTCACACGTAGATCCCGCCATGACGCTCTTCTTGGAAATGCACCAACTGACAGCTCCACCATTCAATATAAATACGTATCCAATTTGTGACTTAGAGTCATCTGGATCAGTGTTGAAGCTAGCATCGATGTAACCATTTACGATGGGCTCTTCGTCACCTCCATAAACCAGAAACATATCCTTGGTGCTTTTTTAGGTACTTCAGGATGTTCTTGACTACTGTCCAGTGATCCAATCCTGGATTACTGTGGTACCTCCCTGCCAAACTTATGGCAAGGCACAGATCATGTCTGGTACACAACATAGCATACATGATAGAACCTATGACTGAGGCATAGGGAATGACTTTCATTTTCTCTCTATCTTCTGTAGTGGTTGGACTTTGAGTTTGACTCAATTTCACACCATGTAACATAGGCAAGAACCCTTTCTTTGACTAATCCATTCTGAACTTCTTCAAAATTTTGTCAAGGTATGTGCTTTGTGGAAGTCCTATTAAGTGTCTTGATCTATCCATATAGATCTTGATGCCCAATATATAAGCAGCTTCACCAAGGTCTTTCATCGAAAAGTTCTTATTCAAGTATCCTTTTGTGCTATCTAGAAATTCTATATCATTTCCAATCAACAATATGTCGTCCACATATAATATCACAAATTCTATACAGCTCCCACTCACTTTCTTGCAAATACAGGCTTCACAATAAGTCTGTATAAAACCATATGCTTTGATCCCTCATCAAAGCATATATTCAAACTCCGAGATGCTTGCACCAGTCCATAGATAGATCACTGGAGCTTGCACACTTTTTTAGCACCTTTAGGATTGACAAAACCTTCTGGTTGCATCATATATAACTCTTATTTAAGAAATCCATTAAGGAATGCAGTTTTGACGTCCATTTCCTAGATTTCATAATTATAAAATGCGGCAATTTCTAACATGATTCAGACTGACTTAAGCATCGCTACGGGTGAGAAGGTCTCATCGTAGTCAACCCCTTGAGCTTGTCGAAAACCTTTCGCAGCAAGTCGAGCTTTGTAGATGGTTACATTACCATCAGTGTTTGTCTTCTTCTTGAAGATCCATTTATTCTTAATGGCTTGTCGATCACCAGGCAAGTCCACCAAAGTCCATACTTTGTTCTCATACATGGATCCTATCTCAAATTTCATGACCTCAAGCTATTTATCAGAATCTGGGCCCATCATAGCTTCTTCATAGTTTGTAGGTTCGCCATACTCTAATAACATGACTTCTAGGACAAGATTACCGTACCACTCTGGTGCAGAACGTTCTCTGTTCGACCTACAATGTCCAGTAGTAACTTCATCCGAAGGTTTGTGATCATCATCATTAGCTTCCTCTCTAGTTGGTGTAGGCATCACGGGAATAGTTTTCTCTGATGTGCTACTTCCCAATTCGAGAGAAGGTACAATTACCTCATCAAGTTCTACTTTCCTCCAAACACTTCTTTTGTGAGAAACTCCTTCTCTAGAAAGGATCCATTCTTGGCAACAAAGATCTTGCCTTCGGATCTATGGTAGAAGGTGTACCCAATTGTTTCCTTAGGGTATCCTATGAAGACACATTTCTCTTATTTGGGTTCGAGCTTATCAGGCTGAAGCCTTTTGACATAAGTGTCTCAACCCCAGACTTCAAGAAACAACAACGTTGGCTTCTTGCCAAACCACAGTTCATACGGTGTCGTCTCAACGGATTTAGATGGTGCCCTATTTAACGTGGATGCGGCTGTCTCTAATGCATAACCCCAAAACGATAATGGTAAATCGGTAAGAGACATCATAGAATGCACCATATCCAATAAGCTATGGTTACGACGATTGGACACACCATTACGTTGTGGTGTTCCAAGTGGCGTGAGTTGTGAAACAATTCCACATTGTTTTAAATGAAGGCCAAACTCGTACTCCCTCCTTCCATTTATATAGGGACTAATGCGTTTTTAAGATCGCCTTTGACTATTGACAAGATTAATAGTACATGACATGCACAATGTAAATATTATATCATTGAAAGCTCCTTTCACACACAAATTTAACGATATGCTTTGTGTAAGTTGCATTTCATATATTATTGCTCCAATATTTGGTCAAAGTTAGCCTCAAAAAACGCATTAGGCCCTATACAGATGGAAGGAGGGAGTAACTCAATATTCGCCTCCGCGATCAGATCGTACAAACTTTATTTTCTTGTTACGATGATTCTCCACTTCACTCTGAAATTCTTTGAACTTTTCAAATGTTTCAGACTTGTGTTTCATCAAGTAGATATACCCATACCTACTCAAATCATGTGTGAAGGTCAGAAAATAACAATACCCGTCGCATGCCTCAACACTGATAGGATTGCATACATCATTATGTATTACTTCCAATAAGTCATTAGCTCGCTCCGTTGTTCCGAAGAACGGTGTTTTAGTCATCTTGCCCATGAGGCATGGTTCGCAAGTATCAAATGATTCATAATCAAGTGATTCCAAAAGTCCATTTGCATGGAGTTTCTTCATGCGCTTTACACCAATATGACCTAAACGGCAGTGGCACAAATATGTTGCACTATCATTATCAACTTTGCATCTTTTGGCATCAATATTATGAATATGTGTATCACTACGATCGATATTCAACAAGAATAGACCATTCATCAAGGGTGCATGACCATAAAAGATATTACTCATATAAATAGAACAACAATTATTCTCCGATTTAAATTAATAACCGTCTCACAATAAACAAGATCCAGATATAATGTTCATGCTCAATGGTGGCACCAAATAACAATTATTTGAGGTCTAAAACTAATCCTGAAGGTAGATGTAGAGGTAGCATGCCGACGGCGATCACATCGACCTTGGAACCATTCAAGACGTGCATCGTCACCTCGTCCTTAGCCGATCTTCGTTTATTCCATAGCTCCTGTTTCGAGTTACAAATATGAGCAACCACACCAGTATCAAATCAGGCGCTACTACGAGCATTAGTAAGGTACACATCAATAACATGTATATCAAATATACCTTTGTTCACTTCACCATCTTTCTTATCCGCTAAGTATTTGGGGCAGTTCTACTTCCAGTGACCATTCCCTTTGTAGTAGAACCACTCAGTTTCAGGCTTGGGTCCAGCTTTGGGTTTCTTCCCGGGAGTGGCAACTTGCTTGCCATTCTTCTTGTAGTTCCCTTTCTTTCCCTTGCCCCTTTTCTTGAAACTAGTAGTCCTGTAAACCATCAACACTTCACGCTCCTTCTTGATTTCTACCTTCGCGGCCTTAAGCATTGCGAAGAGCTCAGGAACCGTTTTATTCATCCCTTTCATATTACAGTTTATCACGAAGCCTTTGTAGCTTGGTGGCAGTGATTGAAGAACTCTGTCAATAACACTATCAACTGGAAGATCAACTCCCAGCTGAGTGAAGTGGTTATGATACCAATACATTTTGAGTATGTGTTCACTGACAGAACTGTTCTCCTCCTTCTTGCAGCTATAGAACTTGTTGGAGACATCATATCTATCAACCTGGGCATTTGCTTGAAATATCAACTTCAACTCTTGGAACATCTCATATGCTCCATGACGTTCAAAACTTCTTTGAAGTCCCGATTCTAAGCCGTAAAGCATGGCACACTTAACTATTGAGTAGTCATCAGATCGATCTTGCCAGACGTTCATAAAATCTACAGTAGCTCCTACAGCAGGTCTTTCACCTAGTGGTGCATCAAGCACATAATTCTTCTGTGCAGCAATGAGGATAATCCTTAAGTTATGGACCTGGTCTGTGTAGTTGCTACCATCATCTTTCAACTTAGCTTTCTCTAGGAACGCTTTAAAATTCAGGGGAACGGTAGCTCGGGCCATTGATCTACAACATAGATATGCAAAACTATTAAGACTAAGTTCATGATAAATTTAAAATCAATTTATCAAATTACTAATGAACTCCCACTTAAATAAACATCTCTCAAGTTATCTAAGTGATACATGATCCAATCAACTAACCCATCTCCGATCATCACGTGAGATGGGGTAGTCATCAATGGTGAACATCTCTATGTTGATCATATCTACTATATGACTCACGTTCGACCTTTAGGTCTCTAGTGTTCCGAGACTGTGTTTGTACATGCTAGGGTCGTCAAGTTTAACCCAAGTATTCTGCATGTGCAAAACAGTCTTACACCTGTTGTATGTGAACATACAGTCTCTCACACCCGATCATCATGAGGTGCTTCGAAATGATGAACTTTGGCAACGGTGCATACTCGGGGAGAACACTTTTATCTTGAAATTTAGTGAAGGGATCATCTTATAATGGTACCGCCGTTCTAAGCAAAATAAGATGCATAAAGGATAAACATCACATGCAAGCAAAATATGTGACATGATATTGCCATCATCATCTTGTGCTTTTGATCTCCTTCTCCAAATCATTGTCCTGATCTGCATCGTCATTGGCTTGACACCTTGATCTCTATCCTTGCGTCGGGGTTGTCTCGCCAAATATTTCTTCTAAAACTATTGCTAACACATAGTGATAAATTAAAGCAATTACATGGTGCTTGCATTTCATACAATAATTAAGAGAAAACCCTAAGGCTCTAGCCAGTTGTCGATATTACAAAACATGATCATCTCATACAATAAAGTATATCACATCACATCTTGACCATATCACATCACAACATGCCCTACAAAAACAAGTTAGACGTCCTCTACTTTGTTGTTGCAAGTTTTACGTGGCTGCTACGGGCTTCTAGCAAGAACTGTTCTTAACAACGCAAAAACTACAATGATGATGTATCAAGTTTGTTGTTGTAACCTTCTTCAAGGACAGGACCGTAGTCAAATTCGATTCAACTAAAGTAGGAGAAATAGACACCTACCAGCCGGTGGAACCGGTCTCATGAGCGTGGACATGTAAGGTTGGTCCACGCCGCTTTTTCCCACAATACCGCCGAATCAAAATAAGACGTTGGTGGTAAGTAGTATGACTATCACCGCCCACAACCCTTTGTGTTCTACTCATGCATATCATCTATGCATAGACCTGGCTCGGATGCCACTGTTAGGGAATGTTGCATGGAAAACAAAAAAATTCTACGCGCACACAAGAACTATCCATGGAGATGCATAACATCGAGAGGGTAGAGTGTGTCTACATACCCTCGTAGATCGTAAGCAGAAGCGTTTGTTAACGCGGTTGATGTGGTCGAACTTCTTCGCGATCTAACAGATCGAGTACCGAACGTACGACACCTCTGTGTTCAGCACATGTTCAGCTCAGTGACGTACTTGCCTTCTTGATCTAGCAAGACGGCGAAGTAGTGGATGAGTTTCGGCAGCATGACGGCGTGGTGATGGTGGTGGTAATGCTATCTCCACATGGCTTCACCTAAGCACTACGAAAATATGACCGAGGGATGAAATCATGGAGGGGGCGCCGCACACGGCGAAGAGAATGTCGTGGATATGTGTGGCGTCCCCCCTCCCACATATATATAGGTGTGGGAGAGGGGAGCAGCCAGGAAGTGCCCCAAGTGGGGTCGAATCCCACTGGGGGTCCTGCCCCAAGCTGCGCCCCCTGCCATGTTTGGGTGCGAGAGGAAGGCACGGGGAGGTGGCGCCCCCTTCCTTTCTCACATGAGGAGGGAAAGGTAGGAGGGGCCACCCCTCCCCTTTCCTTCCCCTAGAGCCGGCTGGCCAGGGAGAGGGGAACGCCAGCCCACTTATGGGCTGGTTTGTCCCCCCTTGGCACATTAGGCCCATAGACCTCCCGGGGGTGTCCGAAACCCCTTCGGGTGATCCGATGACTACCCGGTGTACTCCGAAACTCTTTTGGTGTCCGAATATCATCGTCCTATATATCAATCTTTACCTCCGAACCATTCCGAAACTCCTCGTCATGTTCGTAATCTCATCCGGGACTCCGAACAACATTCGGTTACCAATTCCATATAACTCATATAACACTATATCGTCAATGAACGTTAAGCGTGCGGACCCTACGGGTTCGAGAACTATGTATAAATGACCGAGACACCTCTCCGGTCAATAACCAATAGCGGAACATGGATGCTCATATTGGATCCTACATATTCTACAAAGATCTTTATCGGTCGAACCTTATGACAACATACGTAATTCCCTTTGTCTATCGGTATGTTACTTGCCCGAGATTCGATCGTTGGTGTCTTCATACCTAGTTCAGTATCATTACCGGCAAGTTTCTTAACTCGTTTCGTAATACATCATCTTGTAACTAACTCCTTAGTCACTTTGCTAGCAAGGCTTCTTATGATGTGTATTACCGAGAGGGCCCGGAGATACCTCTCTGATACTCGGAGTGACAAATCCTAATCTCGATCTATGCCAACTCAACAAACACATTTGGAGATACCTGTAGAGCATCTTTATGATCATCCAGTTATGTTGTGATGTTTTCTAGCACACAAGGTATTCCTCCGGTATCCGGGAGTTGCGTAATCTCATAGTCGAAGTAATATGTATTTGACATTAAGAAAGCAATAGCAATAAACTGAATGATCAATATGCTAAGCTAATGGATGGGTCTTGTCCATCACATCATTCTCCTAATGATGTGATCCCATTATCAAATGACAACAAATGTCTATGGTTAGGAAACCTTTATCATCTTTGATCAACGAGCTAGTCTAGTAGAGGCTTACTAGGGACACTGTATTTGTTTATGTATTCACACACATGTATTTAACTTTCCGATCAATACAATTATAGCATGAATAATAAACCTTTATCATGAATAAGGAAATGTAAAATAACAACTTTATTATTGCCTCTAGGGCATATTTCCTTCATCACGCTCATGTATTGCGTGAATGTTGAAAAAGTTTGAGAACACCAAAAGTATGAAAAAATTGCTTGGCTTGTCATCTGTGTTATGCATGATAAAATACTTTGTGTGATGAAGATGGAGCATAGCCAGACTATATGATTTTGTAGGGATAACTTTCACTTGCCATATTATTTTGAAAAGACAGAATTTCTTTATTAGTATGCTTGAAATATTTGTCGGCATTCTCGGAACGGGGGTACCCAGACTTGCTTGCCTGCGGCCCATGGCGTGGCTCTGTCAACGGCCCGGTACGGCCCAGCTTCAACATCGACAAACTCAAGACCCTCGCGAGGGGCCAAGCCTCACGAGGTATACGTCACTAAGACCTCCTTAGGGGAGGCTTCCCCAGGCTGGTTCCTGAGGAGCGGAGATATCAATGCAAGGTGCACCTCGTGAGGTTCGGATGACATGAGCCATGATGACCAAGGCCAGGTGGGCGCCAACGGGCACAGTGTACCGGTTTCCTCTTTGGTGCTAAGGAGGCAAGCGCAGGTGCGGAGTCTCGAGGGATAAGCTAAAGGTTTCCATTCTAGTGCAACAAGACCAAGACCGCGAGGATAGCAAGACGGAGGTCATCGTGGAGCCCACCGCAACATCACAACTAGGAGCTTTTCTAGAAGAAGACTACTTTTGTCAGTATAGCATGTACTAGTTGTCTCCCTTCAAATTTGGTCGTTGTGGGATCCCTTCATGCCTTACATTTGGGAAGAGGACCAATGCCACTATGAATAGGACCTAGCCACCACTACAAAAAAAGACACGTCCGTGACATTTTGGGTTGAATATTTTCTGTCATACTTATGACACTTCTATGACGATAATTGTGACAAAACCCAGTATCATCATAGATGTGGTGGGGTCCTACTTCTATGACAAAACATCATGACAGAAAATGGGCTTTTCATCCTAGGCGGGCCGGAGACACAGCTGCATGACATTCTTTGGTCCGTCCATGACGGAAAAAACCATGGTAGAAGCGAGGGCGCGGAAAATATCGGGGGTCCCCAATTACGGTGGGTGGTCGGGGGCCGAGCGATGCGCGTTTCTCTCGTATGTACACGCGTGTGTGTGAGGCATTGGGCTCTAACTGAACCCGAGCGAGGCGTTGGGCTCTAACTAAACCCGAGCGATTGCACTGCAGGCTAAGCGTTACTGAACCCGAGCGATGAATCAATGGCTATTAACTGAACCCGATCGAGCGATTCCTTAGCTACTGCTGCTAAATGAAGCCGATCGATGCTGCCTCTGGATGAACAGTGAGCGTTGCGGGGGGGGGGGGTTGGATGAACAGTACCCGGTGGGGGTGGCTGAACAGGACCCCGTGGTGTTGGCTCTAGATGAACAGGATCTCGATCAATCGAGCCGGTTGGGGCTGGATGAACAGGACCCCGTGGAGGGCAGGATGAATAGTAGATGGTGGAGGGCAGGATGAATATAGCCTGTGGAGGGGTGGTTGAATTGGAGCCCGTGGAGAGGGCTGGTTGAACAGTAGCTGGTGGAGTAGCACGCGGTGGAGGCTGGATGAACAGGAGCCCGTGGATGAATAGTCGCAGGTGGAGGCTAGGGGAGGTCGTCGGTGGATGAACAGTAGCCCATGGAGGCTGGAGGGGGTCGACGTTGGAGATGAACAGTATCCCGTGGAGTCCCGTTTTGCGGTACGCCACACCCCTCGCGATGAACAGGACCCCCGTTTCGACCATAGCTCTCCAACACAGGGATGTTTCCTTCGTTTCCTCAGTTTTGCGGTACGCCACACCCCTCCCGATCAACAGGACCCCCGTTTCGATCATAGGAGGTCTGTTTCCTCCGTTTTGCGGTATGCCAGACCCCTCCCAATGAACAGGATCCCATTTCGAACCTGGCCGGTCGAACACAAGGCCATTTCCTCCATTCTGCGGTATGCCAGGCCTCGTTTCCATAGGCTGTTCTGTCCAAGCCCTCCCGATGAACACGACGACGCATTCCATTCCGACCCAGCCAGTTGGCTCCCCATGAACATGACGACGACGTTGTTTCCCCGTTCCGACCCAACCATGTACACGAGCCCTGGTCATACGTCTGCGCGAGTAGGCGTTCGAGACCCTACCCATAGGTACGTACGTGGCCGTATTTTATTTTTTGCACACTGGCCGCTGTAGGTGCGCGCCTCTACTACGACACGTGCGCGCCTCTACATCGACCAGAATGTACGTACACGTTCGTGACCAGAATGACAACGCTACGTACGCTTTGACCAGGTGGGTCCCGACTGTCAGGCACTTCCTTGCGTGCGAAGATGTAGCTGGTGGGTCCCAGCAGTCAGGGGGGAGAATCGTTTCTTTTTGCCCGGACGCACTTCCTTGCATCTGAAGATGTAGCTGGTGGGTCCCAGCAGTCAGGGGGAAACGTGTTTTTGCGAAATATGGTGGCCCATCCGGTGGGTCCCCGCTGTTAGGTGGAGGAATAATTATTTTGCGCGTAATAAGGATGCACTTCCTTGCTGCGGCCATGGAACCAGCTGTCAGCCTCTCCACGTACAGTCCACGTCCGATGGAAGCCGTTCCTTGACCACGTTGACCATGCCACGCCGAGAGCACCAGGGCGGTGGTCGACGGTGAGGCCTAGGAAGGGGACGACGCGGAGCCGGCGAAGACGCGGCAGTGGATGCCCACGCATAGAGGAGTACGAGGGTTCTCTGGTTCGCTGCGGTGTGAGGTTGCCGTCGCTGGAGAATAACATGGGGTGTGGGTGAGTAGAGGGATGGCCTGGCCAGCAGTGGGAATAGTAGGGGGCGGTGAGGCCTCCGCGGCAGCACAGCCGACCATGGGTGGCAGGAGCATGCGGCACGACCGGCGCTGCTTTGGGCGGCTGGAGCAACAAGACCAGAGGTTGAAGATGCACTACGGCCGTTGGATGGACATCGTACAGTCACTGGAGCTAGAATCGTTCATATTGACTAAGTTGACAAAGCACTCCATCCCCGTCAACTTAGTAGGCCCACAAGTCAGCCTCCCACCAAGGTGGGTCCAACCGGCAGGGGGAGTATTCATTTTTTGTGCGTAATAAGGAGGCACTTCCGGTGGGTCTGAGCTGGCAGCGGGGGGAACGTTTTTTTCGCACAATACGGTGGCCCGTCCGGTGGGTCCCAACAGTCAGGGGGAAACGTTTTTTCTTGAAATACGGTGGCCCGTCCGGTGGGTCCCTGCTATCTGGTGGAGGAATCATTATTTTCGGCGTAATAAGGAGGCACTTCCTTGCTGCCGTCGTGGACCCAGCTGTCAGCCTCTCCACGTATGGTCCACATCCGATGGAAGCCGTTCCTTGACCACGTTGACCACGCCGCGCCGAGAGCACGAGGGCGGTGGATGACGGTGAGGCCTAGGAATGGGACGACGCGGAGCCGGGGAAGACGCGGCAGTGGAAGCCTGTGCGGAGAGGAGTACGAGGGTTCACTGGTTCGGCTGCGGTGTGAGACTGCCATCGCCGCGGAATAACAGGGGGTGTGGGTGGGTAGAGGGATGGCCTGGTCAGCGGTGGGAGTAGTAGGGGGCGGTGAGGCCTTCGCGGCATCACAGCTGGCCATGAGAAGAAGGAGCACGCGGCACGACCGGCGCTACTTTGGGCGGCTAGAGCAAGAAGACCAGAGGTTGAAGAAGCACTACGGTCATTGTATAGACATCATACGGTCATTGCAGCTAGAATCATTTATATTGATTAAGTTGACAAAGCCCTTGGTACGCGTAAACTTAGTAGGCCCACAGGTCAGCCTCCGAAACGGTGCGCCCCAGATGTCAGGGGGAGGAATCATTTTTTTGGCGGCTGAAGCAAGAATATCCGAGATTGAAGAAGAAGCACGACATCCGTTGGATGGACATCCAACGGCCACACCTGCCAGAACCGTGTGTTGTTGACAAAGCCTTACATACGCGTCAACTTAGTTTTTTTAGGGGACACTTCAACTTAGAAGGCCCACAAGCGTGTGGCAGGGAACATATAGCACATTTGCGATTTGTAAGAATGTACAACCCATTTTTTTATTCTAATGGAATTTAGTACAGCCCGTTTACAGTTTGTTAAAAGTACATCCCATTTTCTAGCTAGGACAACGACTAATAATTTCAACCAACCGCTCAAAACAGAATTAAAAAAATCCCACATTTTTATGCGATCCAAAATTTCTAGTCAGATTAAATATAATATCAAAATAAAGTTGTATTACGTTAAAAGCCAACGAAATATTGCGTGCGCAACAAGTAATGAAATTAAAATTTTCAAATTCCAAAAATAATATATTTTTCAAACTAATTACGCGTTTGGTGCATTTTTTATAGTTACTGCCCAATTATTATAATTACATCCCATTTATTACTTCTTAAAGTTCATTTTCTTGTTAAGCCTAATGCATACCTCCTAGGAAAGTTTTGCAGCCCAGCGGGGCGGAGAATAACAAGTTGCCCCGGATATTGTGTACAACTGTTGGCCCAGTTGCATTGCTGATGTTGAAAAAAGGCCTATGTAGTACAGTACAACCTAACATGGCTACTCAGTCCCACATTCAGCGACACCGGAAAGGCCCAAACAAGGCTTCTGTACAACTTTTTGAAGTCACTGAGCTCAATTAATAACTTAAGAAAAAAGTTAGATTACAGTGGAACCTAATTAAAAGCTGTCACGAGCAAAGAAATAATTCAACGGGTCCCACTTGCGCGTGTGTGCGTGTGTGTGTGTGTGTGAGACAGACCCATCGGTCGATGCTCGTAAATACATCTTTCAGCCATATGCATTGCTGATGCTCAGTAAAAAGTTATATAGTTGACACAATCATATAGAACATCATAGCACACTGAACTTGCATACAAAAATTTCACGCAGACGGCACAATCAGGATGGAAGCAGTGGATAGCTACGGGTAGGGCTATGTTAAAACCAACGAACATCCCTTTCTAGAAAAAGATCAGCTACAAAATTAGAATAGGTCACAATCAAATGTACTGGCACATCAATGCTTCACACCCATAGCTCAGATTTAACTAGTATCTGACAAGATTCAGTTGTTACCTCAAATTAGAGCACATCCAGGCAGCCAACCATGCCTCTTCTCCCAAAGAAGCAGTGGCCTCCGCCGCACGATGGAGTAGGCCCTGTGCCATCCATCATTCCGAGCAACACGGGGAAAGTCTGACGTTGACTCCTGTAATGGACGTCGTCGACAAACCCTGGCACCAGCGGCGGCGGCAGGACTTCGATTGATGGATTGACCACTTCTTCGACATGCACGAACACTCGATACAGGTACATC
Organism: Triticum aestivum; assembly: GCF_018294505.1. Classification (NCBI taxonomy): domain Eukaryota; kingdom Viridiplantae; phylum Streptophyta; class Magnoliopsida; order Poales; family Poaceae; genus Triticum; species Triticum aestivum. The sequence continues at coordinate 336,275,905 of NC_057812.1, read as the reverse complement.
CCTAATGTGGTCCGCGGTGGCCTTGGTGGTGACGAATAATACAACCCCAGTTCCTGCACCGGTATCTCAACACCAATCACCTTCGGTATGGTGGACGGCTTCTTCATCCATGCCATAACCGTCAGAGCCCAGCTGTCCGGAGGAACAAACATACTTACAAGCTCACCTCCAAGGTTGTTGATAAGCTCATTCATGGACTCACTTTTCCAAGCACATTGAGGCATGCTGTGGAAGGTAAGGTTTGTTAAAAACTCAAGCTCAGAGGGCACCGAGCCCCATCCTGGGTGCCACCGATCAAAGCTCACCAGCGCACCATTGCAGAACAAACGCCGGGAAGATTCGAACACACGAATGCAGTCGAAAGTTGTCCGGAACCTAACGAAGAAATCAGCCGGTGGCAGATAGACTTCGACGAGCAAGTCACTTATTTGGATGCCGTGCACAATGCCAAGAGCTTTGACAAGGTCGTCTGGCGAGACGGGAGGCCGGTCGCTGTTGATGGTTATCATCAGCACTTTGCCAGCAAACTGGCCGTCAAGCGCCGCCATGCCACTATTGAGCGATAGTACGCAGCGACCGAAGGCAGGACAGACCTCAGGATCTCCAGCTCGGAGATCCACGTTGACCGGCGACATGATAGTGAGCTTCAGCACAGGGACTACAAGAGGGGGATTTGGGGAAATTGGAGTAGGAATCAAGATTCCAGAGGTGGGGGAGGGGCGGGAGATTGGGGATGAAAAGGTAGCTTGAATTTCGAACACGCGCCAATATGCTCTTGGCACGCAAGCGCACGAAAACACCGGTGGCGCCCACATGTCGGCCTAAGAGTCCTTATTCTTTCTTTTTTGGAGAGCCCGGCCTTTTTTAGGATCTTTTGAGAGCCTGGCTTGAGAGTCATAATTGACCTGTTTGGCATTGCGTTACTACTCGGCCCATATTCAACGACACCTCACTGGCCCAAACAAGTGTACATCATCGAAAAGACACTGAGCTCAAATTATATAACTTGGAAAAAGGAGATACACTCTGAACACTGGAGAATGGTGATGCCCTCATTTAGCCCACCAGTAGTTCGAGACAATAAATAGTTCGAAACAATGATATATACAACATTCAAACACTGACTAGTGACTACTACTGACATAAACAGCAAGACATGATAGTTCATAAGAAGTCTTGCTACACCACCAAAACGCACCCATCTGCAGCGCTCAGACTCTCGTGATCCAGACGAGAATGACATTCTAAACAGAGCCAACGATTACATAGCAAGAGTGACATAGACGAGGATGACCAAATGACAAGGAATATGCATAACAAAAGAAAGAACTACCCATCTAGAACAAGCAGCAAAGACAACAAAGTCATTCGAAGAGATGATCCAACACCATCATAATTTGCAGCCCCGCTTCAGCGACCAATGATCCGGAGACACCAGTACTCCACCCTTTCGACGCAACATCCCAATTACCTATCAACCTGAAGGCTTGAACCACATCACTGCGTGTCGTAATTGAGACATCCAAGGATCAAAGTTAATCCGGATGCCTTTGTCATTCTCACCTTCTTTTGGCTACAGGCTGTATCGTTGACAATCAGGGGAGTTTTCTCCCGAACTCCTAGGGCTCGCCGTGTAGACACAGTTTTCCATAGCAAACAGAGCCTCTCTGCCATCAAGGTCATTGCCAACGGTGATCTCCTAGTTAATCAGATAATTGAGTCCAAGAAACAGAGAGTGTGAACCAAGGCTGTTTACCTGCCTCTAACTAAAAAATCCTGAAGTCCCCAACAAGTTGGTATCCTGCTCATAGACGTAATAGCCACTGTCCGGATACTCATGTATTTCATGGTGCTTGTATACAGTGGGGTTTTTGCAATATAACTTTTCCGGCTCATGTGTCCGAATGATCATTAGTATTTTGCCATCATCTGATCGAGCGAGGAACCAGTTGTGCTTCCCTGTTTTTGGAAAAGGTGGTGTGATTACAAAGGGCAGTAACTATAGGGACACTGCATCATATCAAAAAGGACATGCATTGTTAATGGAAGGTCAACATTGTTAATGTAAGATCAGCATTGATATGTCCCTGTTGGAACTGGGAGGAAAATACAGGGAAATATATACTGGGTTCGAAAATATAGAAGTGCCATGCATGGTTATACTCATGTTATCCCGCAATCGATTCTTCACAGGAAACTACCATGTCATGCATGTTATGGAATCATGTTCTGTTCTCACAAACAAATTCTTCAAGGTAACTAACAGACCATGCATTGTTATATACTCGTGTTCTATGGGCAAAATTTTTATGAGGATATTATTCTAGCCATTGATTGCTGAAGGGCGAATATAGGTATGCACACATGGTAAGCATTACAAGATTTCACTACTTCCAAATATAGAGTTCTCCATATGCACATTTACTTCCCTAATGTTTGGTTAGATGAAACTAGCAGTGTGGTGCATGTTTCTACATCATGAAAATGAGGAAACTAACATGGCCATTGATACACACTCATATTTAGTAGTAGTATATAGATTACTGTAAAATAAGGAGAATATCCATATATTCCTAACCGTTTAATTATTCAGGGGTACAAATTGGCTGTAATGACATGATCACAATCGCATGAATTAACTCATTCCAAATATAGCTTATTTACGGTGTCTCTAATACATTGCCATAGTTCTACTCAAATTCTACTCAAACAGGGATATACCAATCATCACAAAAAGTTCAAACAGTGTCATGGCTTCATCATTAACATGAGAAGGAAACAACTTACACGCGTCGTCGCAGCAATACGTGGTGCCATCTGCTTTGTCGATCGCGTAGATGATTCCATTGTGTTCAATAGCATCACGGAAGTGTGTATCAGCTTTGACAATGATCCACTGCGAGCTGAGTTATCTCCAGCTAAAGAAGGCACCGGCGTAAAGATAGGTGAGTCCGCGGTCGAACAAGGCAATTAGCTTGAAGTCTACGTAACTCGCATGTCGTGTGGGCACTTGGCAGATTACAATCTTCTGCAAAACAAGGTCCGTCCAACTATCGTGGTAATCTAGATGACTAGGACTGCGATGGTAAAACTCTATATAATCCAACGGAGGAAGGATAATCTCATGGGAGGTCTGGAAGTTCACCTGCACCAACTTTTTACCATCTTCTCTGAAGGCAGCCACCTAGTGGGAGTTCATGCCAACCCAGTACATACCTGCCAACAAGTTTCGGTGATGGTGATCGGATCGAAGTCGAGGGAAATGATGTATGGTGACCCACTACATACCTGCAAAGAAGTTTCGGCTAATGGAGATCGAGTTGAAGTCGAGGGGCATCATGTACGCCTCCGTATCATGGTGAGCCAATCTCGCAAGACCAGATAGCAGCAAGCAGGGGTGTCTTGAAAAGCTTTTGCCTCCCTTCGATGATGGCCGTGTGCATGCCCCTCGAGCATGCAGCCAGCCGCAGGGCGCTCAACATATCCATACACGAACAACAGAGGTCGAGGACGTCACTGGGGATATTGCTCCAATCGCGGCTCATATGGATCCTGTGCGGTCCGCGTTCGGCCATGGTGGAGTTTGGAAGGTGGGGTTTTGGGGGGCTTGATTTACGGGGAGAAGGCTGTCGGTGCTGGAGCGGCTAGCGAGGGAATAGTGGTACTGGGGGAGGCGAGCGAGGCGAGGGTATGCGGGGGCACAGTGAGATAATGAAGAGTGACCTCAGGATCTCTAGCGAGACGGAGATGGAGATGGAGTGGTGCTAGGGGAGAGGGAGACGTGGCGAGGCATTCTATACAGCGGCGGTGAGAGTGACTACACAGTGCACAAGGTGTGGCTGACTTTGGTAACCCGGACACGCCGCCTGGACTGGTGTCACCTCGGGCGCAGGGTCTTGTCACTTCACTGTGAGATGAATAATAGTATTTTGACCATCAAGTGTACCACAATTGTACTATTCCTACTAGTAGGAGTAGTAGGAACATGAGTACACTCCCGTGCTAGCATGCCTCTGGGTTCACTTCATCCTCCAGCTATCATCCATATTGTGAGCAGAACCAAATTCTCGTGCATGCGGAAGCGTGAAGACGGACTTCTCTTTTTTGAGGATAACCGCATATTCCTTAACCGTAGTAGGAACATGAGTAGTACCCCCTCTGGTCCTCTTTTGTCTGTGCATAACTTTTTTCAGTATTTTTCTAATTAGTCTGTGTATATACACTTTTGCATGCGCCCATTTCCCTCCATACCCCGCATTCACAGCATTAATTAGCGTACGCATGAGCAGCTGCAGCCCGACTCCAGCCAATAAACTGCAGCATGCAAGTTGGCCACTCTCTGCACGTGGGAGAGAGAAAAGGCAACCAAAGAGCCCGTCCAATCCATTGCATGCAGCAGTCAAACCACCGCACCTCTCCTCATGCATGCGCATAACTTCTCCCATTTACTTCTCCAGCGGGAACCGATTTTCCTCGGCTTTTTCACTACTCCTTGATCTTCATTTGCATCCAAACCACACTGCATTCACATTGTTTTAACCTCTTCACATCCTCCTGGAGTAATTCCAAAGCCCCTATAAATAATCATCTTCTTCAGTTAGATTAGCCATCTAATCCTAATTCTACAAACCATAGCCCTCTGGTCCAGCGGTTCCAAATGGCGAAAGAGATCGAGATGCAGGTTTTTAGAGTCCAACATGTCCTCGTCGAAGGCTCGTTGAGCATAGTTGCCACAGTCACCGACCACCCAAGGGTTGTTCGAAAGAGGATCAACAATGTATCCAACTCCCTCCAAAAGGTGGAGATGAATGTCATCGGTCTTGACACAGAGTACACGGAGTGTGCCACTAGGAAGATCCAACGCGTCGTTGTCCTTCAGTTGTGCCTCGAAGATGATGTTTTGGTGTACCACAACATACACACGCCCTCCATAACAGGTGAGCTTCATGATTTCTTGTCTCGGGAGGACATATACTTCTGTGGGGCAACCATCGCAGGGGACAAACAAAAGTTGGAGCCATACAACCTTGATTTGAAAAAGCATCGCTGACCTACAAACCAGAATAAAAATTCCTGTAGAAGATTGTGTTAAACCGACACCATCCCTATTCGACGTAGCAAATTTTGTGCTAGGAACAAATCTTCAGAAGGGTGATGAGACGTTGGCATTAAGGTCGTCTGGATGGGAGAATTATCCCTTGATGTACGAGCAGATAAAATATGCTGCCCTCGATACCCGTGTGAGTTTCGAGATAGCTGCAAGGTCTAGAGAGCTTGTTGCGAAGCCGTCTCCCACAGAAAATGAGAACAAGAAGAAGAAGAAGAAGAAGAAGAAGAAGAAGATGCTGCACCAGTAGCAGGGCATTATGGATGGATGAACTATTTCCTCTCTTGTAAAAAAACATTCCCTCTCTATGTATATTGATATGGATGGACTATTCAATGGTGTGCATGTCTTTGGAACAAGTAGTAGCGTGGGTCCGCTTGACTATAAGGAACTATTTATCCGCCTAGCTTTCTCTACTACTCCTTCTAATGATCGGTATGCAATGGATGTGTCCGTAGATATGACAACTTATCCATGGAAGTTCAACTACGACGACCATCACGTTTCATCCACTGCCACTCGCGATTACCACGACGCCGCTCCAATCCACGGCACCACGTCCCCTGACATCCTCCTCACCCCTCTCGGCCGCACCGCCCTTCTGCCTTTGTGTGCATGACATGTGGGCCACCTTAAATGCGGCGAGCATCAAGTTTCTACCATAGCCACACGCGATTCCCACTACGCCGTACAAACCCATGACACCACATGTCCCGCACCATCGAATTTTCATCCAGCGGCTGTGACACATTTCGTTCCAAGCATGAATCCTCAGCTAGAGTCGCTTCTGTACTACAGGTAGTACCCGCCGGTGTGGCCATCTACTCCTCGTAACGCCCCGACGCCCAGCTGTGGCACCCTCACCATGGTCACGCCACCACCGGCAGGTTCATCTCGAACGAGTGAGTCTTGAACCATACCACCACCATGAGAATGGGATGTGGGCCAGCCGCATTTAAGGTCTGCATGTCATTGACTCATAGGTCGGGCACTAAGCCACTGAAGTTCGGACCCGTGGGCCCCGAGAGGGAAATGTAACTCCTGCGGCAGGCCTTGTGGTGCTCCCGCAGTATGAGCTCTTGCCAAACCTGGAATTTGTTTCTTACTACTACCAACTACTAGTAAGGTACACGTGCATTGCACGCATGAGATTCTGGTGGTTTGTGCATTATGCTTCTACATGTGGAGTCTTCTAGATTCTACATGTGGCAAAATCTGGTGGAATGTAGATGATATCCAACGGCCGGTAGTGCTCGGATTTGCCATCTTTGTACCGTCGGATTGGCTTCATCCAACGACCAACTTTCAAAGTTATGGTTTGGTTTGCAGCCTAAGGTTGCCACGCCTAAGCTTAGGTGTGCCGGCATGTGTTTGATTCATTGCTACACTTATGGCTTGCCACACTTTTCTAGCTACATGGTCCACATGTCATAGACTCAACTTCTTGCCAAATCTTGCCACACTTGTGGTGGACATTTTGTTAGTCATATTTTTTGTGGTAGACACACTTTGCCTAAGCTTAGTTGTGGCAAAGTTAGTCATGAATGAAGTTTAACCATGGAGTCTTCTAGATTCTACATGTGCCAGAATCTGGTGGAATGTAGATCGTAACATCTCAAAATTCTAAATTTTGGAATGTTATAATAAATAGATAGATTTGATTGTTTGTTTGATTGTTGAGTGATTGATTGACTGAAAGTGAGTGAATTCGAAACCTTTTTGAAAGTTAAATGAGAGGGAATAAGAGGACTTTCCCAAACTTTCATTTTGCATTTGTGGTCTCCTTGAATTCGAATTCTTTTCATCACAAAACCCTGGAGAGAAGATGATATGACTTCTTCCATTCAATTAAATGAAAAGGGTTTTTGGAAAAGATTTGAATTTTATTTGGAAATATTTCAAATTCAGAAACTTTAACCAACTCAATGATTTTCATGAGAGAAGATAAAATGACTTCTTAAAAATATATGAAATACGAGTTGGAAGTTTAAAAGGATCAAATTTAAAGTCCGTTTAAAATTATTTTCAATTTGGAGTTATTTGGGTTTTATTCAAATTATTTTTCTCCAAAAATAAAATAAATGGAAAATAGAGTAAAATGATTCCCTACATCAGAAAATTGGAGAGAAATAATTTTGGTATTTCTAAAATGATTTTTATTGGGTTTTAATGTAGAAGTAGCACTGTTTGAATTATTTGAATTTTTGTGAATTTTATTTGGCACATGAGAAATGTTCATATTGTAGAAAATATTTTTCTTAAAATTTGGATATGTAATATGCCTATATAAAATTTTAGTTTATTATTGTTATCCAGTTTTCTTTTTTTGTTTCTATACAAAAAAAGAAAAAAAAATCTACGCGTGCGCTTGGAACTAACCGCCGCCCACATGCGTAGCATAGCAGCAGGCCGGCTCGTTTTTCTTTTGTTTTCTTTTGTCTTTTTTTATTTATTTTATTTTCGTTCATGTTTAGTTTTTTTGAAACAAATTTCAGGAAAAAAATAGACTTCGAAAAAAATGCAGCCGCGTACGCGCGCGGCCGGCCGCCCGTGCGAGGCGTTAGCCCTTTTCTTCTCTGTTTCATATATTTTCGTCTACGTTTAGTCCCACATTGCCTAGCCTTTGACTTTTAAACCTCTTTTCCACCTATAAATATAGACCCATAGAGCCTCCAAAAATCATACGATTCGGGTTAAATTAATATTTTGGTTTGACTAGATTCATTTAAGAAAAATATTTTTCTCCTCTCTGGCGCGACTTCTGAAAATTGTCTCTTCCGTCCAAAGTCGTCTTTTCTCTGCCTTATAAAGATATCTTTCTTTGTTTTTTTATGCTTCCGTAGTTTATTATTTCTAGACTAATACGATAGAATAATTAGATTATTATATATCAATTAGTCTACGTATTTATACATTAGACCTTAGCCGTAGTTATTTTTCTTTCGTAAAACAGCTTGGCACGGATTTTTCAAATAGCCATAACTTTTTACTCGTTCATCCAAATTAGATGAAACCAACACCCACTTCTTCGTTACGATCTCCTCTATCCATTAAAACAACTTAAACATGTTTTTGAAAGTTCTAAAATTTGAATTCAAACAGATTTGTATTCAAACTTCTTTTGTCCATAACTTGAGTTTTATAACTCTGATTTAGTTGATTCTTTTTGCAAATCAAATCTCTTAACCTAAACTTTCTGATAAGGCCAAATTCACATAATTTTGGTACTGTTAGAAATTGTTTTATGTTGCAAGAGTTATTTGCTTGGTTTTGATGTTTTCTGAACTGTCTTCTTCATTCTTCCCGATCTTTTGAGTGATTGCTTATGTGTGGTTACTATTGCTTGCTCACAATAGATTGAACGGAGTGTGACGAGTAGAACTATCAAGAGTTTTGAGTGTGAATCATCTTCATCAACAGTACATGCAAGTTCACACTTTGATCATGTCCCTTTCATACCCAGTTTTTATGCATTAGTTTCATCCTCAAACATTGCATGAGTAGGATTGATAACATGTGGGTATTGGGAAGTAGTTGATGAGGTAGGAACCTATTGCCCTGCATTCAAACCTTGGGAGTTACTATTATGTTATGCTTATATTGCCATGCTATGCTCGTAGACGTGGATTGTGTTTGAGTGTATTCCATGACAGATGTGAGATTGTTAATTAATGGTTAAACTTAAGGTGGCAACTTTAATACACATTTGGGTGGATTGAGGCACCTGGGGAATCCAGTGATTGCATGTATTTTTGGAAATCCCAGGGTACCGTGTGATTCTCCTATGGACTGCCACCCAGACTCAAAGGGATCATAAGATTATTCATGCTAGAAACTTTCGTGTGCAGCCACAAACTATCATGGGCTCTAGCATAGTTGATTAAGTCGTGTGAACTCTTACAGTGGTAGACTAGCATATGTAGGGTATGTAGGTGTATCGGTCTACCTATCGTAAGGTGCTAACGCTTCTGAAAGACTGTGTCTCGGTCATCCGTTTCTCAAACACCATGTAGTGCGAGAAATCCTACGGAGGAGATTGCGTCTTGTGGGGAAAAGTGCGCAAACCTCTGCAGAGTGTACAAACTAATCATGATTAGCCGTGTCCCCGGTTATGGACAATCTTGAGTATCTGGTTCTTGGATTATCATGATGATCTCATCACTCTATAATTAATTTGTTTGGTCGTTAATGATTACTTTTAATTGGGATTGAGAGGGGGTTTACCTTCTCAATGTTTTCAACAAACTTTGTAGTTAAATAAAATTTATTCCTTTGCAGTAGGGAAAAATTGGCTTTTCACAAAACATATTAACCCTACAGCCTCCACCAGCCATATATGCATGTAGTGATAGTTATTATTCATCATTATCCTATGGTGTGAATTTGCCAGTACATTCAGTGTACCGACCCTTTGTGGCTGCAACGTCTCATGTTGCAGGAATCTTACGACGAGTAAGTGATACGTTAGGGTTACGATTTCTACACTCAACTTTGCCGCTGGTGTTGATGGGAATCCACAACCTTGTTACTTCCGCTATTTGGATTGAGGTAATAGTATTTACGTTACTTTATACACGTGATTTACCTCTGTTATAAATCCTCGAGTACTGTGTGTGTCCGCATACCGATCAAGGGATGACACTTAAGCACAGAGACTTGACTGTCTGAGGTCAGGTCGCTACAAGATGGTATCAGAGCACATGTTTACTGTAGGACGTGACCCCTAAAAACTGGCAAGCCCATAGGAAATATTTTCTCTACAACTTTCTTTTCAAAAGGATTTTTTACCTCTCTTCTCTTCTGAGCTTATTCAAATATTCCCTTTTAGTGAGACTATACCCCTTTCCTTTTTTGACCACACGAAGATTCGACTGATGAGACCACTTCAAGAAGTACAAGATATCGGATAACTAAGACCACTTCGGAATGAAGAGGATTTTACCGTGTATTATAATAATGGAAACTACAACAGTTGAAGACTCCGAAGACTAGGAGAATTTGAAGGCCCTATAGAATTTTCCAGATTTGTATGACCTAGGAAGGCACCCCTTATGGAACTTGGCAGACTAAGGAAGCTGTTAATACCTGAGATCAAGGTGTATTGGAGAAATACTGGAACATGGAGCATGAGAACTCAAAGTTTTGTCAAGAAAACCCTAAGGCAGGAGATATCAACTATGGAAGATAGCTCATGGCAATGACAAGGGCAGAAACACGGTTATCCATGATGTCATCGCCACTGATACTATGGTCACCGAGCTGAGCTAAGCATGCATTTCTTCGAAAGGATTGGATGGTAGAAGGCTGATGGAGGACCTATCAGTAAGATGAAGTTTTAACCTTAGCTGTTGTATCGCCAGAATCTGGTGTAATACATCAAGAATTTTAAGATGGGGCTCCAGGAAGCCGTATTAGACAAGAAAGCATTTTGTGAAGAACTCAGGAACCAGAAGCTGAAAGTAGCCAAGCCGGAGGAGCTACAACCTCGAGATACCGGAGATTTGTCAGGAACTAAAGGACAGTAGGACCATGGTTCATGCCAAGAATGTTGAAACCCAGAAGTTTGGAACTCAACCCTAGAATATTGAAGGAGGTCATGAGAGACTTCGCGTCGACAGAGATGATCTGGCAAAAGAACTTGAGAAGGACAAGCACGATCGAAAGAAGCCATCGGAGACATGAACGAGACTCGAAGAGTTTGACGACTTTGAAGATTCATTGACCTTTAGAAGACCAAGCCCCTGTTATATACCTACGTTAGATGTGACGATTGTGAGCTATTATTTGTTTGATGTTTTTCCGACAGCCATAAATAAAATCTATCTCTTCAAAACTATTGTTTGTATTGTGTGCAACCCCTTTGTCTCTCTCATCTCACCCCAAACCCATGGACCCAATAGAGGACGAATGGAGATGAACTCATGTTTCCCTAGACCGATAAGTCAATTGGAGACGGACCGATGGATTCAGAACATGGAGGATCACATGAAGAATAACCCTATAGTCGGAAAGGATATGATCCAGCATGCTCATCAGTTCTTTGAAAGAGATGCTGCTACTTGGTGGAGGATGTACCAAACCATCAATGGATGGCAAGGACTAACCACTTGGAAAGAATTTAAGTTGACTTTGCCAAAGTCTCGGTTTCTGTCCCAGAAGTCGAAGCCTTATGGAAAGGATATGAAGAAATCTTGTGCATGCAAGATTTATGGAGAAATAGGACACGCAAATAAAGAACACAAGGATGAATGCCCTAATTGTGAAGGAAGTCACCCAGTTGAAGAATGCCCAACTAGGCAGATTTCTTGTTTCTTGTGTGAATGGACTACCCACTATATTGCTCAGTGTCACATTTACCCCATGGTACAACAAACCATCCAACCGAAGAAAGAAGTAATGAAAGGAGCCCTCATGGAAATTTAAGAAGAAACTGTGATGAAGGAAGAGGTGGAGGACACACCTAAAGAAGACCCGAGTAAACCCTGCACTAAGTCTTGCTATTCATGTGGAGAAGAAGGACACATCTCCCGAAATTGTTTGAATGGGGATCTAGTAGAATTCCCGACAGAGGAAGTAGAATATGACCCACAGGAAATAGAAGCTGTCGGTGTACTAGAATAGGGGTACCCTAGTACCCCGAACTTGTGCACGGGCAGTTGCAGCACCCCGCGGCAAAGGCTTGCCGGGCAAACGCCAAGATCCCCCAAGGTTCCCTTGGAGCCATCCAAGAACAAAGTATTTAAGCTAAGGAAACAAGACCCCGGCAAGAGGAGCTTGCCGGGAAGGCCAACCAAGGCGCTCCAAGGAACTTGCCGCGACGCGCCACGCGCTCCGGCAAGACAACAAGGCCCCGGCAAGAGGAGCTTGCCGGGAAGACTAAGATAAGGTACCCCGAGGCCCGGTGAGCGACGAGCTTCTGGACCCGGCGAGATAACAACAGCGGCAAGGCGCTTGCCGCGGCAGGCGGCCACTCTGCGCCCACGCTCCAGCGCATCCACCAACATGTCGCTCTGGGGGCCTCTCCGGGCGCGCGTGGCGAGAGGCTGTGCAGTCAGCGGTGCGCAGTGGCATGCGAAGCTGACAAGATCGCCATCGTGGCGAACGGTGGCGCCCCTAACGGTCCTTTTCTGCACTGTTCGGGCGACTCAGATGGGCATTTAATGCCCTTGTCCCCTGCCGTCAGGGTTAGGTAGGGTGGACTGTACAAGCAACTGTATCAACTACCTCGCTTTTTACGTTTTTACCCTCCTCTGCGTTGCCACCTGTCGGTGACCCCTTTAGCGTATAAAAGGAGGCCCATGCGCAACGTAGAAGGGGGGGGGGGAAGGCCGTAGGTTGGGTTCGGAGCCTCAAACAGTTTGCTTCGATCCATTCGTAGCCCAGAAAACATCACACTCTCTCGCTCGAGAGCAAGAACACCAGATAATACAACCAGACAAGCAGCAGTAGGAGTGTTATATCTCCGGAGAGCTCCGAAGCTGGGTAAACTGCTCGTGTGCCTCGCCTCGATCTGCTCTTCGTGCGACCTCCGCCCCCCGCCGAACCGAAAGGGGCCCGGTCCGCCGGCCCCATAGGTGTTCGTGGATCAGTTCTCCCCGACATCTTTGGCGCGCCAGGTAGGGGGTGTTGAGATTGTGTGAACCAGATCCTGCGTTCACACGAGCTAGATCCATATTCCCTTCATCAACATGCCACCGAAGAAGAAGACTTCGGCGGCAGCTGCTCCATCCACGTCACTTCCGCCACCGTTGGAGCAAACGAGTGGTGGGATGGACGCCGGCGGAAGAAAGGACGTCGACGAGGAAGCTCATGATGCCGCCAGGTCCAAGAACAAGGCTGCACAAACCTCGGCGACTGTACATGTTCCACGCCACTCTCAGGAGGCGCAAGATCAACAGCGTCATGGCACTAGCAGTGCCATACGCATGATAGCCCAAGACCAAGCTGGTGGATCTCGGGGCGCTCAAGACCAGCATGCACGCCAGCGTGCTGGCACGAGCGGGGCACGGTCGCCTGGACGGGATACTGCTCCTTCTAACATAGTTAGAAGTTCGAGCACGTCCCGCTCCTCGCGCCGTCCGCCACTGCCACCCACCACTCCAGCAGAAGCTTTGGCGCGAGCTCAACTTCTCCTAGATTACCCTCCGACGTCGGACAAGATCGACGAATGGAGGGCCACCATTCAGAGTCTCATCGGCTACGCCAACGGCGACACTCCACGGCGGCCGAGCGCGTCGCCGCCGCGGCAGGACCGCCGGACGCGAGCCGGTGGCGACGAAACGGGCGGAGGTGCAACTACCATGCAATCACCGCCCCGAAGGCCAAGATCGCCGACTCGCCGGATCCACCTCGACAGCGACTCCACTGCATCGTCGGATCCACGAGCTCGTCGCGATCAGCGCCAAGTTCTTCATGATCGACAACAAGAAGACGCTCGAACCCGCATCGAGCGCCGAAGAGAAGCGCGACGTCAATCCGACAAGCGCGCTGGGCCCTCTGTTGACATGCATGCGCCAGGGGAACCAGGCGATCTGCCGTACGCGGTAGGTTGTCCTGCGTTCACTCGTGAGCTGCGGCAAGTCCAGTGGCCCAGCACAAAGAACTTCAAGCCAGACGTACCGGAGAAGTACGACGGCAAGACGCATCCGTCAGAGTTCCTCAGCATCTACACCATTGCGGTGCAAGCTGCCGGGGGACGAGATGACAAGATCCTTGCCAACTACTTCCCGCTGGTGCTCAAGCCCAACGTCAGATCCTGGCTCATGCACTTGCCGGACAACTCCATATCCTCTTGGGCTGATCTGTGCCATCAGTTTGTCGGCGCCTTTACCGGCGGACACAAGCCTCATGGCCAGGAGAGTGATCTTCATCTGCTCGCCCAGAAGGAAGGAGAGCCCCTGCGCAAGTACATTCAGAGATTCAGTAGTGTGCAGCACAACATCCCAGACGTCCACCCTGCCGCGGTGATCAGCGCGTTCCATCAGAACGTGCGGAACCGCAGGATGCGGGAGGAAATGGCGATGTGCAAGATCAGGGACGTCAGTGAGTTATATGCACTGGCCGACAAGTGTGCGCGTGCTGAGGAAGGGAGGAGACTCCCCGGAGAAAATATAGGAGCGGGGGGATCTGACAGTGAAGATGCTGCCCCGACAAGGAAAAACCGGCGGCGGAACAACAGAAGGAGGAAAGGCAAAGAAGTGCTAGTTGTTGAGCAGTCCGGCAACGGTGGCGGCGCCAAGGAAGCCAAAGCTGGTGACTCCGGTAAGGAGGTTGCCGCGGAGGCAGCAGTCGCCGACAAGCAGGACGACCCCAACAAGCAATATTGCAAGATCCACCGCACCAAGGGCCATGATCTTCAGAACTGTAAGAAAGTCGAACAGCTTGTTGAGCAACAGAAAGCTGAATACGAGCGGCGCGACAAGGAGAAGGCCCAGGAAGGAGCTGGTGGATCCGGCAAGAAACGTCCCGGCCGAGGAGGACGCCGCGGCAAGGCCAAGCAGCGGCAAGGAGACAGACCTCCTCGCGGCCGCGACAAGGATGAAGATGACGGCGACGATGAAGATATGGATGATGAGGAGACTGATGAGCAGGAGTTCCAGAAAGCCACAGAGGTCCTGTGCGTTGACGGTGGTGCTTCTCTGCATGCCTCGCACCGCCAGCTCAAGCAGTGGGTGCGGGAAGTTAATGCAGCAGAACCACCCGTCGAGTCACGCAAGCCTCTGAAATGGTCCGGCACGCCTATCATCTTTGATATTGAGGACCACCCGGATCGCATAACTGCGGTCGGGTGCTTGCCGATGTTGGTTTCACCAACAATCCGCAACCTCAAGGTCACTAAGATGCTAGTTGACGGCGGGGCCGGCTTGAACCTGATCTCCTCCGCGGTGCTCCAGAAGCTCCAGATCCCTGACAGCGAGCTCGAAGAGACCGGCACATTTCAAGGAATCAACCCGGGAAGGAGCAAGCCAAAGGGAAAGATCACGTTGCCGGTAACATTTGGCAGTGAGCTGAACTTCAGGACTGAGAGGGTCACGTTTGACGTTGCCGACTTTCCATTACCTTACAATGGAATCCTTGGCCGTCCGGCACTCGCCAAGTTCATGGCAGCCTCTCACTATGCGTACAACGTACTGAAAATGCCAGGCCCAATAAGTGTCATCTCTGTCCCTGGCGACAAGAAGGATGCTCTTATCTGTGCCGACAAGATCTACCGGGAAGCAGCAGCCGCAGCAGAACGCAGGACACTTGCCGCTGAAGCTCCCGGGGGGAAGAAGAAGACCAAGTCCGGCAAGAGCTCTGATGCCCACTCCGGCAAGCGCACCTCTTCGGAGTGCTGCGCTACCGTCGAGGACGCACCATCGAGCTCCACCGGCAAGTGTAAGAAGGCAATGGCAGCTCCACCTGAGACCAAGAAGGTGTCCGCCAAGGAGGATGGCACTGGTGGTACCTTCACCATCAGCGCCACTCTTGACCCCAAATAGGAAAGCGCGCTCGTTGCTTTCCTGCGGGCGAATGTCGACGTGTTTGCGTGGCAACCGTCTGATATCCCCGGTGTTCCCAGGAAAGTGATTGAGCACCACCTTGCCGTCTGTCCTCATGCGCGGCCCGTCAAGCAGAGAGTCAGGAAGCAGGCAGTAGAGCGCCAAGAATTCATCGCAGAAGAAATCAAGAAGTTGGAAGCAGCAGGCCTTGTCAGAGGAGTACTCCATCCCACGTGGTTGGCCAATCCTGTTGTTGTGCGCAAAGCTAACGGGAAATGGAGACTTTGTATTGACTTCACTGATGTTAATAAAGCTTGTCCCAAAGACCCATTTCCCTTGCCGCGTATTGACCAGATTGTTGACTCCACAGCCGGATGTGATTTGCTTTCATTTCTTGATGCATACTCAGGATACCATCAGATCTTCATGGCAGAAGAAGATGAAGAGAAAACCGCATTTATCACCCCGTGTGGCACGTACTGCTTCGTACGGATGCCTTTCGGTTTGAAGAATGCTGGTTCAACATTCGCAAGGGTAGTCCACCATGCTTTTGAGCCACAAATACACAGAAATGTGGAAGCTTACATGGATGACATAGTGGTCAAGAGCAAGAACAAAGCGACCTTGATTCAAGATTTAGACGAGACATTTGCAAACCTGCGCAAGATCAACCTCAAGCTTAACCCCGAGAAGTGCGTGTTTGGAGTCCCTTCCGGCAAGCTTCTCGGGTTCTTCGTGTCTCAGCGGGGAATTGAAGCCAATCCCGACAAGATCAAAGCCATCGAGCAGATCGAAGCACCAAAGCGCGTCAAGGATGTACGAAGGCTTGCCGGTTGCGTGGCTGCTCTCAGCAGGTTTATCTCTAGATCTGCTGAGCGCGCCCTGCCATTTTTCAAAATTTTGAAAAAGGCAGGTCCAATGAAATGGACTCCGGAAGCGGAGGCTGCGCTGCAGGACTTGAAGAGATACCTGTCCTCCACTCCAACGCTTGTCGCACCTAAGCCGCAAGAGAAGTTGCTGCTGTATATAGCGGCAACCAATCAAGTGGTTAGTGCTGCGTTAGTGGCGGAGAGGGAGGCGGATGATGAGCCAGCAACCACGGCAGATCCATCCAGCGACAAGCAGGGGGCTTCGCCGACAAGCTCTGGTCCCGACAAACATGGGTTTGCGCAGGAACATGATAAGATGCCAAGGAGAATGGTGCAGCGCCCAGTTTACTTTGTCAGTTCTCTTCTGCAGGGGGCTAGATCAAGGTACTCTGGTGTGCAGAAGTTGCTTTTCGGCCTCCTCATGGCCTCGAGAAAGCTGCGCCATTACTTCCAAGCACATGAGATCACAGTCGTCACTCGCTTTCCGCTGAAGAGGATACTGCAAAATCCAGAAGCAACGGGCAGGATTGTCGAGTGGGCGCTGGAACTGTCAAGCTTTGGCCTCAAGTTTGAGAGCACCTCAACTATCCAAAGCAGAGCATTGGCAGAGTTCATAGCAGAGTGGACGCCAACCCCAGATGAAGAAATTCCAGAAACGAGCATCCCCGTCAAAGAGGCAAGCAAAGAGTGGCTGATGTACTTTGATGGTGCCTTCTCGCTGCAAGGCGCCGGTGCAGGCGTGCTGCTTGTCGCACCCACCGGAGAGCACCTCAAGTACGTAGTCCAGATGCACTTTCCCAAAGAGCAAGCAACCAACAATACTGCAGAGTATGAAGGATTGCTTGCCGGTCTCAGAATCGCAGCAGACCTTGGGATCAAGAAGCTCATTGTCAGGGGTGACTCACAGCTTGTCGTCCGACAAGTGAACAAGAACTACCAGAGTCCGTTGATGGAAGCGTATGTTGATGAAGTGAGGAAGCTAGAAGAGCACTTTGACGGCCTACAAATGGAGCATATCCCAAGAGCTCAGAATGATATTGCTGATGGCCTGTCAAAGTGCGCCGCACTAAAGTTACCTGTGGAACCAGGGATCTTTGTGCTTAAGTTGACTCAACCATCCGTAACACCATCAACTGGACAAAGCAAGAAGAGGAAGTTGGTTTCTGGTGACTACTTTCCGGCAGAGCTCCCCGAAGCCGCCGCCAAGAAAGTCCCCAAGATCAACACCAAGGATGCTGAGGGGCAGTCTGCTCCGGCAAGCCTTATGGTTTGTTCCGTTGAAGCAGACGCTCCCGACAAGTTTTGCTCCGGCAAGCTTGCCGGGGAACATCAAGCTCCGGCAGGACCACAAGTCCTTGCCGTGGAAGCGGATGTTCCCGCAGCAGCAGATGCGCCTTTAGTCCTTGTTGTCGAGCCACAAGCTCCAGCATGGGCACAGCAGATTGTCCACTTCCTTCAGACAGGAGAACTTCCCGAAGAACAAGAAGAAGCGGAAAGAGTAGCCCGGCAGTCAAGTATGTACCAGTTTGTCGATAGCATACTGTACAGAAGAAGACTCAACGGTGTGAAATTGAAGTGTATTCGCCGGGAAGATGGACAAAAGCTGTTGGCGGAGATACATGGAGGCATATGTGGCCACCACATTGGCGCAAGAGCACTTGCCGGCAAAGCTTTCCGGCAAGGTTTCTTTTGGCCGACAGCCCTCCAGGATGCAACTGCACAAGTAACCAAGTGTGAAGCGTGCCAGTTCCACTCCAAACAGATACACCAGCCAGCTCAAGCTCTCCAGACGATCCCTTTATCCTGGCCATTTTCGGTCTGGGGGCTCGATATCCTCGGCCCCTTCCCCCGAGCTGTCGGGGGCTTTGAGTACTTGTACGTCGCAATCGACAAGTTCACAAAGTGGCCGGAAGTGCAGCCAGTGAGGAAGGTGACAGCACAGTCAGCAGTCAAGTTCTTCAGGTCGATTGTTTGCCGTTTCGGGATCCCTAACAGGATCATCACCGACAACGGCACGCAATTCACGAGCCGCACCTTCATGCAGTACGTCCAAGACCTTGGCGCCAAGGTCTGCTTCGCTTCTGTTGCTCATCCAAGAAGCAACGGTCAAGCAGAGAGGGCAAATGCTGAAGTGCTGCGCGGGCTCAAGACCAGAACTTTCGACAGGCTGCACAGGTGCGGAAGGAACTGGATCGAGGAGCTGCCGGTGGTTCTTTGGTCGATCAGAACGACGCCAAATCGAGCCACTGGCCAGACACCTTTCGCTCTAGTCTATGGAGCAGAGGCAGTTCTCCCCACGGAACTCGTATACGGATCACCTCGAGTGCTCGCTTATGATGAGCTTGAGCAAGAACAGCTGCGGCAAGACGACGCGCTGCTCCTTGAGGAAGATCGTCTTCAGGCTGCTGTACGAGCTGCTCGATACCAGCAAGCTTTGCGCCGCTATCATAGCCGCAAAGTTAAAGCCAGAAGCTTCGAGGAAGGCGACCTTGTTCTTCGGCGCGTTCAGTCCGCCAAGAATTCCAACAAGTTGACGCCGAAGTGGGAAGGCCCTTATCGGGTGAGACGAGTCACAAGGCCTGGCGCTGTCCGCCTTGAGACCGAAGATGGCATTCCGGTGAGCAACTCCTGGAACATAGAACATCTTCGTAAGTTTTTCCCATAAGGCGCGGTTGCCGGAACCCGTTCCGGCAACCACCTTTTGTACAAGTCTTGCCGCTGTTGCATGTAATCCTTTGTACAAAGCCGGGCGCAGATCCCGTGCATAAGTAAAACCCCATGTGCTCCGCACAGCTTGTCCATTTCATGCGTTAGTTCCTTTCTTGCATGCGATTATCTGACACTTTGTGCAGCACCTACATCCGGTAAGCAGTAACGAGCCGAAGAGCTCCATATTATTATTTTCTCTTCTTTCTTTTTCTTTTAAAGGAAAAGAAGGTTCTCTCGCACACAAGTTTGCCGGGGGGGAAGGAGAAGATTGTGGTATGGGCCAGGCGTCGTTCAAGCAAAGACTTGCCTTACCGGGAAGCAAATGACAGAAAAGCTAAGTTGCCAAAGTTTGAGCAATCACTTTTTAAATTTTTGAGTTATCTTCCTCGAACGACCCTGCTTTGTATGGAAAACCTGTGCGCGGAGGAACCAACTCGTGGCTAGTTGCGCCCTTACTTTGTTTCGAGTCCGCTCAACAGCTTAAGCGTGCTGCATCTAGTCGCGACAAGGTTTCTTGTCGGAAGCAGCGCCGCCAGCAGGCTGCTGAAGTTCCGCACTCAGCGCTCGCGGCTCGGGCGCCTGCGCCGACAAGTTCCCTAGAAGCGTAGGGTAAAAACATACAAAGGAAGGAATCTAGTAGAGGAAATAACATTGCAATTGATAACAGAAATAAAGTTATATTACAAGATAACTTGTCGCAGCTCTAACAGACTGTTTTCATAACATGATTAGCAGCGACAAGGGAAAAGAAGAAATGGGCGGCCTAATCTACGCGTCCGCCCTCGACTCTCTTGATCTCGCTCACCTTGTCCACAATGGGTGCGACAAGGGCCTTGAGTGCATCCAGATCGGCGTCAGGCGGCAAGGACCTGAGGACGTTGGTGAAGCTGAGGCCTGGATTGCGGAAGGCTACCTTCATCAGCACCTTCTGGAGAACCCCGGCGCAGATTTTGCGCGACTCGTCGGCCAGCTGCTTCGGGATCCTCTCCCGGAGCCGCTGGAGTGCCGTCGCCACGCCCTTGAAGAACAGGCTGAGCTTGGCGCTGGGTTGAAGACTCTCGTCGGAAGGATACCCAAAGTCCTCCATCCCCAGCTGCGCCAGCTCCTCGTTGATGACTGCGGCAGTGTTCACCAGACCCTCGGTCCAGTGCTCCACTGTGTCTCTGAACGAGTTCTGGGTAACTGCAATGCTCTCCAGCAGCGCCGCGTCAGCCTTGACCTTCTCCGACAAGGTCTTCTCCCGCTCCTTGGCGGCCTCCAGCGTCTGCGTCAGCGTGGCCAGCTTCAGCTCCAGGTCTGCTTTGGAATCCTTGGCGGCGCTGAGCTCCTTGCCCCTCTCAGCGAGAAGGCCTTGCAGCTCACCGTGGGCGGCAGCATCCTTCTCACGCTCACGCTTGAGCGCGGCAAGCTCCTCGCCGCTCTTCCCAATATCGGCCTCCAGCTGCGCCACCTTCTCCTCTAGCTCTTTCTTGGCGGCCTCTGCAGTTGCCGCGGCGTCCTTTGCCTCCTTGAGCGCCCCGCCAAGTGCTCGCTCACGCTCGGCGAGCTCTTCCTCGTAGCTGTCGAGGTGGGCCTTCCGCTGCACTAGTTCACCTTCCCGCGCGGACTGCTTCTCGGCAGCCAGCCTTTGTTCCTCCTCAGCCTCGGCCTTCTCGAGAAGAAAGGCCGTGCGCTCCTCGTCGACTCGCTCCCGCTCCTGCGCCAGGGACCGGAGAGCTTCTTGATTTTGGCCCCGGAGCTCCTCCGCGCGCTTTTCCATGTCAACTCCCGCCTTCGCGACAAGCGCTTCCCGGGAAGCCAGCTTGGCTTGCCGGGTGCGGTAGAGTGACAGCAGCTTCCGCAGCAGCTGCTCCTCCTCAGGCTCGCCGCTGCTGCTGCCGGGCGCGTCAACCAATGACAGTCCAGCAGAGGCGAGCACCTCCCCGTCAAAAGTCTCCCCCTCGACCGGCGCCCTGGAGCTCGACGCCCAGGGTAGCTTGATGAAGATATTGTCACCGGCCTGCAAGTAGGCGCCGGGCTGGGGCTCCTCGGAGCCCGGCTCCGCAGAAGCGGCAGAGGGTTCGGCGGTCGGCGCAGCGCCCGGCGCTCCTGCGGCCTCAGGGTCGTCAGTGCGATCGCCCGACCCCTCGCCGGCTTCCGCAGCAGCAGCCCCGGCGGCCTCCTCGCCGGCGGTCTCATCAGCACCGGCACCTTCCTCGCCGGCGCCCTCTGTCTCCATTGGCTCAGCCGAAGATGGGTCTGAAGAACGAAGAAGGGAGGAAAATCAATCAAAAATCCAAGAAAGGAAAAACGGAAGAAGCAGAACCCAAGGGAAAGTTTCTGGGCAAGTGGATTACCTGCGCCAAGATCTTCAGTTGCGGCCTCGGTCGCCGCAGGATCAGCAGTGCCGTCCCTTGCCGGAGAGTCCCCCCTTGCCGGAGAGCGCTCCCTTGCCGGGGACTCCTCCCTTGGCGGCGCAGTCGAAGCAGGTGGCACTTCGGGACCGGCCTCCGGGCGCTCCTGATGAGGCTGCTCTGCTCCTGCACAAGTCAACAAGCAAGATATCAACAAAGGAAAAAGCACTCAAGCGCGCCCGGCAGCAGAAGGCTAAACTATGAACTTACGCTGGGGGCTGCGCTGGGGGCTGCTCTGAGGGGTGATTGCCGGGTCCGTCAAGGTGGTCTCGGGCCCACCTCCTGCTGACACGATGGGGTCATCCTCGATGACGATCACCGCGGCCTTGGCCCTCTTCGCCGCTCTCTGGGCCAGTGTTCTGAAAAGAAAGGAGTCCAGATTGGAGCAAGTCAGATACAAGATATAAACAGCAAGATTGAAGGATTATAAGAGCACCAAAGAAACTCACTCTTCTTCCTCCTCGTCGGAGCTGAGCGCGGAAAGATCGAAGTCCGGCCCTCCTCCGGTGCGGCGAGGTGGAGGAGTAGGATCCCTTGCCCGCTTGGCGGGGGCAGTGGCAGTGGCCCGGGAAGATCCCGCTCCAGTTGCCGCTGTTGCGTGAGGCGCTCCCGCGGCAACATTGCTTGCCGCGGTAGAGCGCGTCGCGCGGCTCGGTGGCTGTGGAGCCGGCTGCCGCCCCGCTGCGTCCCCGGCCCTGCGAAGGCGCCTCCTTGGCGGGGCCGGGGGCTCCGCCTGCGGCAAGTTCTCTGAAGGCTCAGCCTCCTCCTCGCCGGCCTCGCTCGGCTCGGCTTCGGAACCGGCAGGCTCCTCCTCGCCCATGAACTCCGCGCGTTCGGCAAGGTTTGCCGCCTCTGCAGCCTCCGCCTCCTCCACAGTAAACCCAAACACACCCGCAGCAGCTGCGGCCGCAGCCTCTTCCGCCCTAGTAGCGATGAGCTGCAGCTCCTCGTCGGTGGTGTCACGGGTGAGGCTCTTCTGCTCGTCAGCGCGGACCGGCACTTCCTCCAAGGTGTCGAAGAACGCTCGCACAACGTCATCCGCAGGCTCTTGCCAAGTTGGGACGATGCCGTGTGAATCGCACAACGGCATCATGGCGCGGATCCGGTCAAGCGAAGAGTTATTGCACAAAGGAACTACGCCCCTCGGCAGTGTGAATGGGTGCTGGGGGTCGCGTTTGAATAATTCCAAGAGCATTGCGTCCAACTCCAAGACGGTGAAGTTGTAGTTGAGGCCCGGCCACAGCCTCATGATGTCCGACGAATTCTTGAATTCCCAGGCGGGCCTCCCCCTCTCCTGCAGGGGGGCAATGCGGCGGCGGAGGAAATCTGCCCCGACAGCACCTACGGTGAGCCCGGCAAGCCTGAGGCGAAGAATCCTGGTGATGGCGATCTTCAGCCTCTCGTCTTCCGGGGCCACGTTGCTCCAGTCATTGCCGCGCACTATTGGAGTTTGGCGCATGGCGGTGAAGGGCTGCGGATCCTCCTCGACGATCCAGCACCACTCCGCTCTCCACTCCTCCCACTTGCTGCGGAGCTCACCCTCCAAGTACGCCTCTTTCTTGCCGACTCTCGAGACCCAGGCAATCCCTCCGGCAAGCGGCTCTCCTCTCTCTACCCGAGGTATGAAGAAGTGGCGAAAAAGGGCAACACTAGGGTGGACTCCGACAAAGTTTTCGCACAAGTGTGCGAAAACTGCCATGGTCAGGACAGCATTGGGGGTGAAGTCAAGGAGGCGGAAGCCATATGTGTTCATAATATCACAGAAGAACTCCGAGAAGGGCGGGCAGAGCCCACAATAGAAGAATAGCGGGAAGAACGGGTACCCATTTGGAGCCGACTCCGAGGCAGCGGCCGGGAGTACCCTCGTGCGCGGATGCGCACGCGTCTCCGTCGCCCAAAAGAGGTAGAAGTACTCCCTCAGCTCCTGCACGCCTCGGCCGACTTCACACCCTTTCCCTTGTCGGCTTTCGGGGCCATGGCGGAGGTGGTGGGGAAGGTCGACGGCGTGGTGATGCTGGTGGCAATGGGGGAGGGGCGGAGCGCTGCTCTCTCAGCTTCGAGAAGAAGGGGGGAGCGGTGGAGTTTGTGAAGAAGGAGTAGCAGCAACCAGCGAGGAGGAACGAACTGCCTCTGTTTCCTCTGCTTATAAAGAGGGACGGGGCGGACGTTTCGGCCTTCCGCTTAAACAACCACCCACAATCTCTCCCACGATGCCGCATTCAACGCGTGCCGTTATGGGAGAGCGCGGTGGATACGGAGCAGGATTTGGCGTGGCCCAGCCCGCGTGTGCCCATGCCCTGTCTTGGGCCTGGCCCAACAGCGCTCGGCACCGTGTCTGGCCCAGGCCCGGGGGCTCCTGTCGGTGTACTAGAATAGGGGTACCCTAGTACCCTGAACTTGTGCACGGGCAGTTGCAGCACCCTGCAGCAAAGGCTTGCCGGGCGAACGCCAAGATCCCCCAAGGTTCCTTTGGAGCCATCCAAGAACAAAGTATTTAAGCTAAGGAGACAAGACCCCGGCAAGAGGAGCTTGCCGGGAAGGCCAACCAAGGCGCTCCAAGGAACTTGCCGCGACGCGCCACGTGCTCCGGCAAGACAACAAGGCCCCGGCAAGAGGAGCTTGCCGGGAAGACTAAGATAAGGTACCCCGAGGCCCGGTGAGCGACGAGCTTCTGGACCCGGCGAGATAACAACAGCGGCAAGGCGCTTGCCGCGGCAGGCAGCCACTCTGCGCCCACGCTCCAGCGCATCCACCAACATGTCGCTCTGGGGGCCTCTCCGGGCGCACGTGGCGGGAGGCTGTGCAGCCAGCGGTGCGCAGTGGCATGCGAAGCTGACAAGATCGCCATCGTGGCGAACGGTGGCGCCCCTAACGGTCCTTTTCTGCACTGTTCGGGCGACTCATACGGGCATTTAATGCCCTTGTCCCCTGCCGCCAGGGTTAGGTAGGGTGCACTGTACAAGCAACTGTATCAACTACCTCGCTTTTTACGTTTTTACCCTCCTCTGCGTTGCCACCTGTCGGTGACCCCTTTAGCGTATAAAAGGAGGCCCATGCGCAACATAGAAGGGGGGGGGGGGAAGGCCCTAGGTTGGGTTCGGAGCCTCAGACAGTTTGCCTTGATCCATTCGTAGCCCAGAAAACATCACACTCTCTCGCTCAAGAGCAAGAACACCAGATAATACAACCAGACAAGCAGCAGTAGGAGTGTTATCTCTCCGGAGAGCTCCGAAGCTGGGTAAACTGCTCGTGTGCCTCGCCTCGATCTGCTCTTCGTGCAACTTCCACCCTCCCGCCGAACCGAAAGGTGCCCGGTCCGCCGGCCCCATAGGTGTTCGTGGATCAGTTCTCCCCGACGAACGATTTGAACGTCCAAGGTCAACCATTGATCCAGAGGGCCCTGTCATTTGTAAGCAGTGCAAGTATCAGGGCACTATTCGAATTGCCCAAAAAGGAAGCCAAGGATCAAGGATGCTATATAATCACAATGGAAACCTTAGGAGTTGTCAGAAGTAATATGTTTTCGTTGTAATGAAGCTGGGAACTTTGCGAGGCATTTTCCCAAGGAGGAAGAGACTTGTGATAATTATGGTGTCGATGAGAAAGTAATGTAGTAGTAGTAAAAAGTTAGTGGGACAACTCTTGGTGTATCAAGTTGTTGTAGTTGAGACATGTAATGGAAAGCGAGAGATCTGTAATACTTTGAGAATCAATAAAGTTCGTATCAGTGGGTACTATTTGGATTTTATAGTTGTTACTCTATGAAGAAGGATTTTTGATCGGTTTTCGAGATATGAGAAATGATTGTCTATGGATGAGTTTGTGTATTTTAAGGGTGGTAGTACCCTGCGAGGAGATTTGACCCCTGGAAAGAAATAATGTTGTTCCACGGGGTGGACTTCAAAAGTATATGTTTTATCTCGATATGCGGGATACCCCAAGAATATGAAGAGATGAAGTATTATTGGCTATAAAGGAGGTATGATGTTGGAAATATAGAGCAATTGTAACTCCATGATGAGTCTGAGTAATCACATCTTGGTTTGGTGCCAATAGAAGGAAGAGAGACAGTACAATTGGAAGGATTTAAGAATGCCAGGAAGCTGGATGTTTGGAAAATAATCAGTTGCCCCTAGGATGAGCTCAAGGATTACAAGTAATGAGATGGGCCATAACCCACAGGCCCTAGGACCTGCCGAGGAGCAAGCACACTCTTGCTGAAGGAAAAAACCCTGGAAGAAGTTACGTTTATCGGTAGCCGATCTTATAGAGTAACGCAAAACCTGAGAGTTGTGAAGAACGATAGATGTTTGTTTGGCTTGCAGAATCAATGGATTTATCCGAAGCTAGTTCGTTGACAAGAAAAATTCTGCAATGCTTGTGAGGATGACCGAGTGTTAGAATGCGAGATTCGCTAAACCATATACAGGGTAATGATTTGGGTGCGGGATGGATTGATCACCATACCGACTTACTCTTATTATTCGCCTTGCTATATGGGATGATAAATCTTAGTGACTTACCTATAGTAGAGATATGACGATCAAAACCTTGTTTAAACCTTAGAATGGTATAGCATTTTTTCCCTAGTACGAGGAAGCTTTTGCCAACCGTAGGTTATACTGTGAGGATCAACCAGACCCCTTCCCTGCAGGAGAAACCATGAATTGATGACCACCATGAGATATCGATAGTTGTTTAGTTTTGGCGCCAGACCCGTCAGCTAAGAAGACCCAGTCATGGAAGAACCTTACCAAGATGAAAGGATATAATAATTGCGGTAAAGGTTATGCCACTACCGGAAGAGCCCAGAGAAGGAATTTTCCCGAGAATTTGAGAAGACCGGCCCCGTCAAGAATAAGGAGTAAATGAGTTTACATGGAACAGTAACCATGTTTCTAAGGGTGGTAGCACCCCAGACCCCCTATAATGATCGATGGATTTCGAAAAGACCCCCAAACCCAACCAATTTCTTTCTAGCCTCTCTGAATCTCGAGGATGAGATTCATTTTAAGGGTGGTAGATTGTAACATCCCAAAATTCTAAATTTTGGAATGTTATAATAAATAGATAGATTTGATTGTTTGTTTGATTGTTGAGTGATTGATTGACTGAAAGTGAGTGAATTCGAAACCTTTTTGAAAGTTAAAAGAGAGGGAATAAAAGGACTTTCCCAAACTTACATTTTGCATTTGTGGTCTCCGTGAATTCAAATTCTTTTCATCACAAAACCCTGGAGAGAAGATGATATGACTTCTTCCATTTAATTAAATGAAAAGAGTTTTTGGAAAAGATTTGAATTTTATTAGGAAATATTTCAAATTCCGAAACTTTAAGAAATTCAATGATTTTCATGAGAGAAGATAAAATGACTTCTTCAAAATATATGAAATACGAGTTGAAAGTTTAAAAGGATCAAATTTAAAGTCCGTTTGAAATTATTTTTAATTTGGAGTTATTTGGGTTTTATTCAAATTATTTTTCTCCAAAAATAAAGTAAATGGAAAATAAGATAAAATGATTCCCTACATCAGAAAATTGGAGGGAAATAATTTTGAAATAATTTTGGTATTTCTAAAATGATTTTTATTGGGTTTTATTGTAGAAGTAGCACTGTTTGAATTATTTGAATTTTTGTGAATTTTATTTGGCACAAGAGAAATGTTCATGTTTTAGAAAAAAAATTATGAAAACTTTTATATATAATATGCCTATATAAAATTTTATTTTATTATCGTTATCCAGTTCTCTTTTTTGTTTCTATACAAAAAAAAGAAAAAAAATCTACGCGTGCGCCTGGAACTAACCGCCGCCCACATGCGTAGCGCCTGGACTCATTTTTTTGTCTTTAATTTATTTATTTTATTTTCGTTAATGTTTAGTTTTTTTGAAACAAATTTCAAAAAAAATAGACTTCGGAAAAAAATGCAGCCCATGTACGCGCGCGGCCGGCCGCCCGTGCGAGGCGTTAGCCTTTTTCTTCTCTATTTCGTATATTTTCGTCTACGTTTAGTCCCACATTGGTTAGCCTTTGACTCTTAAACCTCTTTTCCACCTATAAATATATACCCATAGAGCCTCCAAAAATCATTCGATTCGGGTTAAATTAATATTTTGGTTTGACTAGATTCATTTAAGAAAAATATTTTTCTCCTCTCTCACGCGACTTCTGAAAATTGTCTCTTTCCTCCAAAGTCGTCTTTTCTCTGCCTTATAAAGATATTTTTCTTTGTTTTTTTATGCTTCCGTAGTTTATTATTTCTAGACTAATACGATAGAATAATTAGATTATCAATTAGTCTACGTATTTATACATTAGACCTTAGCCGTAGCTATTTTTCTTCCGTAAAACAGCTTGGCCCTGATTTTTCAAATAGCCATAACTTTTTACTCGTTCACCCAAATTAGATGAAACCAACGCCCACTTCTTCGTTACGATCTCCTCTATCCAGTAAAACAACTTAAACATGTTTTTTTAAGTTTTAAAATTTGAATTCAAACAGATTTGTATTCAAACTTTTTTTGTTCATAACTTGAGTTTTATAACTCCGATTTAGTTGATTCTTTTTGCAAATCGAAGCTCTTGACCTAAACTTTCTGATAAGGCCAAATTCATATAATTTTGGTACTGTTAGAAATTGTTTTATGTTGCAAAAGTTATTTGCTTGATTCTGTTGTTTTTCGAACTGTCTTCTTCGTTCTTCCCGATCTTTTGAGTGATTGCTTATGTGTGGTTACTATTTCTTGCTCACGATAGATTGAACGGAGTGTGACGAGTAGAACTATCAAGAGTTTTGAGTGCGAATCATCTTCATCAACAGTACATGCAAGTTCACACTTTGATCATATCCCTTTCATACCCAGTTTTTATGCATTAGTTTCACCCTCAAACATTGCATGAGTAGGATTGATAACATGCGGGTATTGGGAAGTAGTTGATGAGGTAGGAACCTATTGCCCTGCATTCAAACCTTGGGAGTTACTATTACGTTATGCTTATATTGCCATGCTATGCTCGTAGACGTGGATTGGGTTTGAGTGTAGTCCATGACAGATGTGAGATTGTTAATTAATGGTTAAACTTAAGGTGGAAACTTTAATACACATCTGGGTGGATTGAGGCACCTGGGGAATCCAGTGATTGCATGTATTTTTGGAAATCCCGGGGTATCGTGTGATTCTCCTATGGACTGCCACCCAGGCTCAAAGGGATCGTAAGATTATTCATGCTAGAAACTTCCGTGTGCAGCCACAAGCTATTATGGGCTCTAGCATAGTTGATTAAGTCGTGTGAACTCTTACAGTGGTAGACTAGCAGATGTAGGGGATGTAGGTGTACCGATCTACCCATCGTAAGGTGCTAACGCTTCTGAAAGACTGTGTCTCGATCATTCGTTTCTCAAACACCATGTAGTGCAAGAAATCGAACGGAGGAGATCGAGTCTTGTAGGGAAAAGTGCGCAAACCTCTGCAGAGTGTACAAACTAATCATGATTAGCCATGTCCCCGGTTATGGACAATCTTGAGTATCTGGTTCTTGGATTATCATGTTGATCTCATCACTCTATAATTAATTTGTTGGGTTGTTAATGATTACTTTTAATTGGGATTGAGAGGGGGTTTACCTTCTCAATGTTTTCAACAAACTGTGTAGTTAAATAAAATTTATTCCTTCGCAGTAGGGAAAAATTGGCTTTTCGCAAAACATATTAACCCTATAGCCTCCACCAGCCATATATGCATGTAGTGATAGTTATTATTCATCATTATCCTATGGTGTGAATTTGCCAGTACATTCAATGTACTGACCCTTTGTGGCTGCAATGTCTCATGTTGTAGGAATCTTACGACGAGTGAGTGATACGTTAGGGTTACGATTTCTACACTCAACTTTTCCACTGGTGTTGATGGGAATCCACAACCTTGTTACTTCCGCTATTTGGATTGAGGTAATAGTATTTACGTTACTTTATACATGTGATTTACCTTTGTTATAAATCCTCGAGTACTGTGTGTGTCAGCATGCCCATCCAGGGATGACACTTAAGCACAGAGACTTGACCGTCTGAGGTCGGGTCGCTACATAGATGATATCCAATGGCAAGTAGTGCTCGGATTTGCCATCTTTGTACCGTCAGATTGGCTTCATCCAACGACGAACTTTCATTGTTATGGTTTGGTTTGCAGCCCAAGGTTGCCACGCCTAAGCTTAGGCATGCCACAAGTGTGTTTGGTTGCGTTCTCGTCTCAGCATAGTTGTTCCCTCTTCATGCATGCTCAACTCAACACCCCTCTTCATGTATGCTCTCTTCATGCATGCTTCTAGTGTATTTGTGCTAATCTAGTGTGGACTCATGCACCTTCCATACACTCTACCAAACACCCAAAAATGGGCCGAGAAGGGAACTCTTGGGATCATACACCCTTCATACACCCTACCAAACACACCAGACATGTGTTTGGTTCATTGCTACACTTATGGCTTGCCACACTTTTCTAGCTACATGGTCCACATGTCATAGACTCAACTTCTTGCCAAATCTTGCCACACTTGTGGTGGCCATTTTGTTAGCCACATTTTTTGTTTCAGACACACTTTGCCTAAGCTTAGTTGTGGCAAAGTTAGTCATGAATGAAGTTCAACCATGGAGTCTTCTAGATTCTACATGTGGCAGAATCTGGTGGAATGTAGATGATATCCAACGGCCAGTAGTACTCGGATTTGCCATCTTTGTACCGTCGGATTGGCTTCATCCAACGACAAACTTTCAAATTTATTCACACACTATATATGGTGTATAGATATAGATGTGCCAGCCTGTTGCAATGGATCCAAAGTATATTTGTTTAGTGGAGTCCACTCTAAACACATTATCTATTTATTTTTCTCTAACCTTTCATAGCCATGCAACCAAGCCACATAAGCTTCATGGGTACCCCCCACATCATATTATTCATACTACATTGATAGAAAAAAAGATAAACCACCCAAAACAAGATCTCCCGTTTTTTGTTCCTACGATGCTATGTCGTGCACGTACCTACTAGTTGTATAGTACAAACTTGGTACTAGTAGGAGCAGAGTAGTACGGAATGCTCCTACTCTATCGACGAGCCCCATCTGACACCAAATTTCTTGGCTTCCGTGCTATAGCTAGATCTTCCCATCGTTTCTGTTTTCCAACCTGGCGGCGGGCGGGGTGAGGTTTTCCAATAGTCGGTTTGCTCAACTGCGGTCCCACATGAAAGTGAAAATGCTAGGTAACACACCTTCCCTAAGCTATGTATCGTGCCGGACGGGCCGTGGAGTACTCCCGATTCCCGGGCGTGTGGGGGGGGGGGGAGTGCGACGCGAACGCGGCATGCCTTTTCCTTTTACTAGCAATGTGCCCGTGCGTTGCGACGGATCCAAAGTAGTAGAATAGTAGTACTTGTTCACAAACTTGAAAGAAATCACTCTTGTTTTGACATACTCCTAATATATTACTCCCTCCATTCCTAAATATTTGACTTTTTAGAGATTTCAAATGGACTATCACATACGGATTATTTAGACATATTTTGAAGTGTAGATTCACTCATTTTGCTCCGTATGTAGTCAGTTATTGAAATCTCTAGAAAGACAAATATTTAGGAATGGAGGGAGTACTTTTCACTCAAAATATATTTCTCAGGATGTTTTGATGAGGTGAGGGAGGGATGTGGTTGCTTTCAAGTTAATAAGGGGTTTTCTACAAATTGGAGCAGAGAAGTGGGCTATTGTTGCAAAAATGCTACAACATACCTCACAGCCGTTAGAGGCAGATCTAATGGTCAGAAACGACGGATGGCAGACACACCACCATCACCAACTGAGTCTTTTATAGGAGTATATATATTTCTCAGGTTGTTTTGATGAGGTGAGGGAGGGATGTGGTTGCTTTCAAGATAAAAAAGGGTTTTCTGCAAATTGGAGCAGAGAAGTGGGCTATTGTTGCCACAACTTACCTCACAGCCGTTAGATGCAGATCTAATGGTCAGAAACGACGGATGGCAGACACGCCACCATCACCAACTGAGTCTTTTATAGGAGTAGGAGTAGAAAAACATGTATAAATTGTAACATTTTGGTTCTGCTCCTTGGCATGATCGATAGATAGAAATAATGATTGGAAATGCTAGGGCGGGGCTATTTCCGCTAGATAAGCATGGTACGTAGTAGCTAGGTTGGTGCATCATCGGTTTGGTCACACGCGGTCCAACATGTTCTAGTGTTTCTAGCAAGATGCCCATGCGTTGCACGAAGTTGATGGAAAAGGTAAGCACAACTTATAAATTGACTGATGGAGTACTAGTTACAGTGATGCATATAATTAAGCAAAGGGATCGCACATGTTGGTATTGACTGGAACGAGAATGCAACACCACAATAAGAATTAAGGCCACGATGATGATGAAATCGCAGTGGTGGTTACAGAAGGCAAGAAGAAAGGTGCATCCATCAACGTACGACCTCCTCCTCCTCAACTTAGTGCGCCGGGCCACTGACCGATGGCTAAGGAGTGGCGGCTTTTGTGGCGAGGTCGAGGTGCTTCTCAGGAAGGGCATCGATTCCAGTCGGTTGAGGAAGGCCAATGTCGTAGCGTCCTCACTAGCCTTGTAGATACCTATGTACAATATTTGGTCGTACACGTGGATGTGTATGTCGACGAATTCTGGCAGGGCGAGGCGCCTCGTGCCGAGCGCGACCTCTAGGCGGACATTCTTCATGGCGTCAGCAGGCAGTCGCAGGGCCACCAGTGCTTGAAAGAGGTTCCGGCCATGGAGGCCGATTAGGGTGGCAGGCAATGAGGAGCCCGGGCGTGCGGGCTGGAGGAGTGCGGCGATGTTGTCCGCGAGCTTTTTGAGGACGGTGAACTTATTGGTGGTGGCAACGATCATCTGGTCCAACTGAGAGTCGTAGTTGGCGTCGACGGCGTCCATCCACCAGCCGGTCTCCAACACCATCTGGAGACGATCCTCGGCGCCATGCCGCAAGCCGACGTCGTGGACCATCTGGCACAGCCGCTAGCCGCTCGCGCGCATCACCGCCATGGGTCTGGAGTGAGCACTTTTGCGCTTAGTGTACGTGCTTAGGCAAATGCTTAGGTGCGTACGATGTGGAGATGCATTGGAATGGAGGGGCGCCTTTATATGAGGGCAAACTGCGTTGCATTCACATCGTGCAGCTGATACGTCTTCGTCGTATCTACTTTTCCAAACACTTTTGCCCTTGATTTGGACTCTAACTTGCATCATTTGAATGGAACTAACCCGGACTGATGCTGTTTTCAGCAGAATTACCATGGTGTTATTTATGTGCAGGAGCAAACGTTCTCGGAATGGCCTGAAACTTCACGGAGACACTTTTCAGAAAATAAGAAAAATACCTGCAAAAGATGAAGGTCAGGGGGCCCACTACCTCTCCACGAGGGTGGGGGGCGCGGCTGCCCCCCTAGGGCATGCCCCCCTAGGGCATGCCCCCCTACCTCGTGGGCCCCCTGTTGCCTCTCCAACTCCAACTCCAACTCCATATATTGTGTTTCGGGGGAAAAACAGAGAGAAGAAATCATCGCGTTTTACGATATGGAGCCGCCGCCAAGCCCTAAAACCTCTCGGGAGGGCTGATCTGGAGTCCGTCCGGGGCTCCGGAGAGGGGAATCTGTCGCCCGTCATCATCAACCATCCTCCATCACCAATTTCATGATTGTCACCGCTGTGCGTGAGCAATTCCATCGTAGGCTTGCTGGACGGTGATGGATTGGATATGATCTATCATGTAATCGAGTTAGTTTTGTTAGGGTTTGATCCCTAGTGTCCACTATGTTCTGAGATTGATGTTGCTATGACTTTGCTATGCTTAATGCTTGTCACTAGGGCCCGAGTGCCATGATTTCAGATCCGAACCTATTATGTTTTCATCAATATATGAGTGTTCTTGATCCTATCTTGCAAGTCTATAGTCACCTATTATGTGTTATGATCCGTTAACCCCGAAGTGACAATAATCAGGATACTTACCGATGATGACCATAGTTTGAGGAGTTCATGTATTCACTATGTGTTAATGCTTTGTTCTGGTTCTCTATTAAAAGGAGGCCTTAATATCCCTTAGTTTCCATAAGGACCCCACTGCCACGGGAGGGTAGGACAAAATATGTCATGCAAGTTCTTTTCCATAAGCACGTATGACTATATTCGGAATACATGCCTACATTACATTCATGATCTGGAGCTAGTTCTGTGTCACCCTAGGTTATGACTGTTACATGATGAACCGCATCCGACATAATTCTCCATCACCGATCCATTGCCTATGAGATTTCCATATATTGTGCTTTGCTTATTTACTTTCCGTTGCTATTGCTATCATCACTACAAAATACCAAAAACATTACTTTTACTACTATTACCTTTTGCTACCGTTAACACTACTATCATATTACTTTGCTACTAAACACTTTGCTGCAGATTTTAAGTTTCCAGGTGTGGTTGAATTGACAACTCAGCTTCTAATACTTGAGAATATTCTTTGGCTCCCCTTTTGTCGAATCAATGAATTTGGGTTGAATACTCTACCCTCGAAAACTGTTGCGATCCCCTATACTTGTGAGTTATCAAGACCATTTTCTGGTGCCGTTGTCGGGGAGCATAGCTCTATTCTTTAAGTCACTTGGGATATATATATATCTGCTTATCATTATGAAGAACTTGAGAGATCGAAAAACCAAGATCTATCCCTCAACTACGAGGGGAGGTAAGGAACTGCCATCTAGCTCTACACTTGATTCACCTTCTGTTATGAGTAAGTTTGCGACACCTACACCTGCTTCTGCTATTCGTTCTGATATGTCGCATGTTATTGATGATGCCACTTCTGCTATGCATGATACTTATGATGAAACTACCTCTATGCCTGATACTACTATGCCACTTAGTGCTTTTCTTGATGAACAACTTGCAAGGGCTAGAGAAATTGAAAATATTGAATCTGATGATACTGATGAAAGTGATGATGAAGAACCACTTGCTATTCCTAAGGGTTATGTATTTGATCAAGATGCTTCTTTAGCCATTTTAGCTTGCAGAAAAAGAACTGAACTAAAAAAATTATTAGCTAAATGGAGTAAGCAATCCCTAAATGCTAGAACGAAACCTGACCCTGCTTTTGCTACTTCACCTATCTTTGTTACTGATAAGGATCATGAATTCTCTATTGATCCTGATATAATTACTTTGGTTGAATCTGATCCTTTTCATGGTTATGAATCTAAAACTGTTGTTGTGGCACATCTTACTAAATTGAATGATATAGCTACCCTGTTCACTAAAGATGAGAAAACTCGCTACTTTTACATCCTTAAAATATTTCCGTTCTCATTGAAGGGTGATGCTAAGATATGGTTTAATTCTCTTGATCCTGGTTGTGCGCGTAGTCCCCAGGAAATGATTTATTACTTCTCTGCTAAATATTTCCCTGCTCATAAGAAACAAGCTACTTTAAGGGATATATATAATTTTTTGCAAATTGAAGAAGAGAGTCTCCCACAAGCTTGGGGGAGGCTTCTCCAATTACTTAATGCTTTTCCTGATCATCCTCTTAAGAAAAATGAAATACTTGGTATCTTTTATAATGGACTAACCGATGCCTCCAGAGATTACCTGGATAGTTGTGCTGGTTCTGTTTTCAGGGAAAGAACACCAGATGAAGCTCAAATTCTATTGAATAATATGTTGACAAATGAAAATAATTGGACACCTCCGGAGCCAATTCCTGAGCCTATTCCTAATCCAACTTCGAAGAAGAGGGGTATTCTATTTCTCAGTCCTGAAGACATGCAAGAGGCAAAGAAATCTATGAAAGAAAAGGGTATTAAAGCTGAGGATGTTAAGAATTTACCTCCTATTGAAGAAATACATGGTCTTAATTTACCGCCTGTTGAAGAAACATATAATCTTAATCCTTTACCTAATGAAGAAACTCATGGTCTTGAAAACCCGACACAGGTAGTAAAGGTAAATTCTCTCTATAGATATGATAAAGCTGTAATCCCATTTACTAAAATTGCTAGCTCATGCTTAGATGAGTTTGATAAATTTATGGCTAAGCAAGAAGATTTTAATGCTTATTTTGGTAGACAACTGAAATATAATTCAAATATGCTTGGACACTTGGGTGATTATATGGCTAATGTTAAAGGTGAACTTAAACTTATTAGTAAACATGCTTCTATGGTTACCACTCAAGTAGAACAAGTACTTAAAGCTCAGAATGATTTGCTCAATGAATTGAACAATAAGAATAATGATAATGTTGTTAGAGTTATGACTAGAGGTGGTAGAATGACTCAGGAACCTTTGTATCCTAAAGATCATCCTAAGAGAATTGAGCAAGATTCTTAGAGAAATAATATAGATGCACCTATTCCTTCTAAAAGGAAGAAAAAGAAAAATGATAGGACTTTGCATGCTTCTAGTGATCCTATTGTTGAAACACCTGAGAATCCAAATGATATTTCTATTTCTGATGCTGAAACACAATCTGGTAATGAACCTGAAACTAGTAATAATGTTAATGATAATGTTCATAATGATGCTCAACCTAGTAATGATAATGATATAGAAATTGAACCTGCTGTTGATCTTGATAACCCACAATCAAAGAATCTACGTTATGATAAGAAAGACTTTGTTGCTAGAAAACATGGTAAAGAAAGAGAACCATGGGTTCATAAACCCATGCCTTTTCCTCCCAAACCATCCAAGAAAAAGGATGATGAGGATTTTGAGCGTTGTGCTGAAATGATTAGACCTATCTTTTTGCGTATGTGATTAACTGATATGCTCAAAACCAATCCTCATGCTAAGTACATGAAAGATATCATTAAAAAAAATAAAGATACCGGAAGCAGAAATTTCCACCATGCTTGCTAATTATACTTTTAAGGGTGGAATACCAAAGAAACTTGGAGATCCAGGAGTACCCACTATACCATGCTCCATTAAAAGAAACTATGTTAAAACTGCTTTATGTGATCTTGGAGCCGGTGTTAGTGTTATGCCTCTCTCTTTATATCGTAGACTTGATTTGAATAAGTTGACACCTACTGAAATATCTTTGCAAATGCATGATAAATCAACTGCTATACCTGTCGGTATTTGTGAGGATGTGCCTGTTGTAGTTGCAAACGTTACTATTTTAACGGACTTTGTTATTCTTGATATTCCCGAGGACAATAGTATGTCTATTATTCTTGGAAGACCCTTTTTGAATACTGCATGGGCTGTTATTGATTGCACTAAAGGCAATGTCACTTTTCATGTTAATGCTAATGAGCATACGGTACACTTTCCGAGGAAACAACCTCAAGTTCATAGTATCAACTCTATTGGAAAAATTCCATCGATTATATTTGGAGGTTTTGAATTTCCTCTTCCTACTGTCAAGAAGAAATATGATATTCTTATTATTGGGGATGTGCATATCCCCGTTGAGGTAACATAGTGTTATTCAAAATTTCTCCAGTTCCATGTTATTCGGAATGAGTTCATTAACAAGACTTGATCAACCTTGTTAGTGGATTCCTTTTGATGATCATGAGATGGATGAAACTAGAAGGCACAACCTTCTGTACCCCACTTTTACTTTCTGTTATTTATATTAAATAAAATAAATATAAATATTTTTCTATCTGTTATCTGATTATCCGTGCAATATAAAAATACCTCGAAAATAAAAGCTCTCCAAATGCCCTGAAAATTAAATATGATTTTTTCTAGAATATTTTAGGATTCATGGAACAAAGAACACACCAGGGGGTCAACCACCAGCCCACGAGGGTGGAGGGCGCGCCCACCCCCTTAGGGCGCGCCCCCTGCCTTGTGGGCCCATGGTGGCCCTCCTCCACTTATTTCTGCACCCACACACTTCATCTTCCTCCCCCAAACACGAATAACCAACTCAAACCCGAGTCCAAGCTCGTTTTGCTGCCATTTTCGACCTCCTTGCTCAAAGCACCTCTCACAAAACTGCTTGGGGAGATTGTTCCTTGGTATGTGACTCCTCCGTTGGTCCAATTAGTATTTGTTCTAGTGCTTTATTCATTGCAAATTTTTTCTACTTAGGTGAACCTGTTCTTGAGCTTGCATGTCAAATTTATATGGTCAAAAGTAGTTTTGATGCATGATATAGGCCCTAGGCACTTGTAGGAGTAGTTACTATCAATATTATTGAGTTTGGTTTACTTTTATTTTGAAGTTACTAAAAATTTCAGAATTTTTCAGAAAATGATGAGGAGACTTTTGAGGGGCTCATCGAGCCAAAGCTCGAAGGAAAAGGCACCGAAACCTAAGTATAATCTGCCTCGCACCGCAGAGGTTCGGGCGTGTGAATGGCCTTCCGAGGATTTCTTAAGAGCAGCTAGGATTTATGAAGATTTTCATGAGTTGGCTCAGATTGTAGGCCTTACCGCTTTCCTCCACGACCAATGCGGTCAGTATCTCTTCCTCGCAAATACCTTTGTGCAAAACTTTCATTTTCATTCTAGGAACTCACCACCTACGGTGGAATTTCATTTATATGATGAGCATAAGGAGATGTCACTTTATGATTTTTGTCAGATTTATTTAGTCCCTTTTGGGGGCAAGACAGAAGAACCACATCGTGATGATGTGGAGGGATTTATTGACACTATCACTGTAGGGTAAACAAGGAAGGTTTCCGATGCACGAATCACTAGCATACATTTTCCTGTTTTACGCTACTTTGCATTATTTGCTAGTCGTTGCTTAATTGGTCGCAAAAACTATGGAAACCTAAGTATCCCTGATATTATTATTTTGCACCACGGTTTATACGGTGATAACTCTTTTAGCATGGGCAGCATTATTGCCAAACGGTTAAGTCTGAACCGTACCAAGGGCCCCATCTTTGGAGGCATCTATGCTACACGCCTAGCTGCACATTTTAACATACCTATTAGGCATGCTGAGAAGGAAGAAAAAGTGATGTCCTGTGTTTATCTAGATTATAAAAGTATGGTTGCACATGATTTTATTGTTAAGAATAGGGAGGGAGATCTTAAATATCAATTGTTCTTTAATAAGCATCATCCTGAGACTATTACCTTGCCTGCTCCTTGATTTGACTGTAGGCACATAGCTTGTTCCGTTGACGGCTATGCACGCCTACCGGAACCTTGCACCAGCCGAGGAGCCAGAGTCGGAACCACAATTTGATCCTTCACGACATTCTAATTACCAGTGGGATCCGGAGATGATTGCCAACCAGTGGCAATCTGAGCCTTCTTCTTCCTCATCACAGTACGACCCCAACTATTATTATGGATATCAGCCAGGCCAGCCGTGGCCATAGACCAACTTAGGCCAAAAGCCTAAGCTTGGGGGAGTACGTATTTCCCACCGACATTATATTCATGTTCACACACTCATTGCTAAATGTCGGTGCTCATACTTTTTCATTGTATCATCCATGCTAGTTTAATTTCCTTTTTATGCTTTCTTCTTGCGTGTTTAATAAACCTTAAGAAAAACCAAAAAAATTAGTTGTAGCTTTTAGTTAGTTTAATTTCCATGCTTGTACTAGTAATTAAAAAGAAAACCCCAAAATATTTCCTGTTCTTCTTTTGCTTGTTGGGAGCTTTTCCGTGTAAATAGTTTTATTTCTTTCCTTTTCTTTGGGGGTCGATAGGAGAAGACCATAATTAAATTGTTGAAGTGGCTCTTATATGCATACTTGTTGATCTGACAAAAGAGCCCATATTGTCTTGTCTTCTCCTGTTTATTGAATGCTTGCAGATTCCAGCTTAGTCCAATGCACGTGCACTATTATTATTATTCACACTATTCGATCGTGCAAGTGAATGGCAATTAAGATTTTATATGATGGACTGGCTGAGATGAGAAAAGCTGGTATGAACTTGACCTCTTTTGTTTTTGTAAATATAATTAGTTCATCGTTCCTGATTCAGCCTATTATGAATAAACATGTTTGCAATGACAACTACAGATCATAGTTTCTTATGCCATGCTTGATTAGCTATGAGTTATAATGGTTTACCTTGCGTGCCAACATGCTATTAAAATGGTTATGATGTGGTATGATAGGGTGGTATCCTCCTCTGAATGATTTAAGTGACTTGACTTGGCGCATATTCACGCATGTAGTTGAAAGAAAATCAACATAGCCTTCACGATATTTATGTTCATGGTGGATTATATCCTACTCATGCTTGCATTCGGTGTTGATTAATTTTAATGCATGTTCATGACTGTTGTCGCTCTCTAGCTGGTCGCTTCCCAGTCTTTTGCTAGCCTTCACCTGTACTAAGCGGGAATACTACTTGTGCATCCAAATTCCTTAAACCCCAAAGTTATTCCACATGAGTCCACTATACCTACCTATATACGATATCTACCTGCCGTTCCAAGTAAATTTGTATGTGCCAAACTCTAAACCTTCAAATAAATATCCTGTTTTGTATGCTCGAATAGCTCATGTATCAACTAGGGCTGTTTGTATCTTCCATGTTAGGCGGGTTATTCTCAAGAGGAGTGGACTCCGCTCCTCACTCATGAGATAAATGGCTGGTCACTGGGATGCCCAGTCACATGCTTTATGCAAACTAATTCAAAATAATTGCAAACAAAACTCCCCCCGGGACTCTTGTTAGTTGGAGGCACTCGTTGTTTCGAGCAAGCCATGGATTGATGCTTGTTGGTGGAAGGGGGAGTATAAACTTTACCATTCTGTTTGGGAACCGCCTATAATGTGTGTAGCATGGAAGATATCGCCATCTCTTGGTTGTTATGTTGACAATGAAAGTATACCGCTCAAAATATTATTCACCTCTATTTCAAAACCGAGCTCTGGCACCTCTACAAATCCCTACTTCCCTCTACGAAGGGCCTATCTATTTACATTTATGCTGAGTCATCATCCTCTTATTAAAAAGCACCAGTTGGAGAGCATCACTGTTATTTGCATTCATTATTGTTAGTTTACATTGAGTATGACTTGACTGGATCTCTTTTACCATGAATTACAATGTCTAGTCAGTCCTTGGTCTTTAAAGGTGCTCTGCATTTATGTTTTGCGGTCTCAGAAAGGGCTAGCGAGATACCATCTTGTTATATCATATTATGATTGTTTTGAGAAAGTGTTGTCATCCAAGATTTATTATTATT
This sequence comes from Triticum aestivum, assembly GCF_018294505.1. Taxonomy (NCBI): domain Eukaryota; kingdom Viridiplantae; phylum Streptophyta; class Magnoliopsida; order Poales; family Poaceae; genus Triticum; species Triticum aestivum. The sequence goes on along the minus strand of NC_057812.1, from coordinate 336,235,122 downwards.
GCTCGCTAGTTGATTATGCTGTTGATATGAATAAACTTGAGACCTGAGCATTATTGCGAATGTGGTTAGTTATAATCTTTGCTGAAAACTTGAATGCGGGCTTTACATATTTACAACAACAAGACCAAACAAAGTTTGTAAAAGTTTTTCTTTATCACTTTCAGTTTGTCAACTGAATTGCTTGAGGACAAGCAAAGGTTTAAGCTTGGGGGAGTTGATACGTCTTCGTCGTATCTACTTTTCCAAACAATTTTGCCCTTGTTTTGGACTATAACTTGCATGATTTGAATGGAACTAACCCGGACTGATGCTGTTTTCAGCAGAATTACCATGGTGTTATTTATGTGCAGGAGCAAACGTTCTCGGAATGACCTGAAACTTCACGGATACACTTTTCAGAAAATAAGAAAAATACCTGCAAAAGATGAAGGCCAGGGGCCCACCACCTCTCCACGAGGGTGGGGGCGCGCCCCCTACCTCATGGGCCCCCTGTTGCCTCTCCGACTCCAACATCAACTCCATATATTGTGTTTCGGGGAGAAAAAAAATCACAGAGAAGAAATCATCGCGTTTTACGATACGGAGCCGCCGCCAAGCCCTAAAACCTCTCGGGTGGGCTGATCTGGAGTCCATTCGGGGCTCCGGAGAGGGGAATCCATCGCCATCGTCATCATCAACCATCCTCCATCACCAATTTCATGATGCTCACCGCCGTCCGTGAGTATTTCCATCGTAGTCTTGCTGGACGGTGATGGGTTGGATGGGATCTATCATGTAATCGAGTTAGTTTTGTTAGGGTTTGATCCCTAGTGTCCACTATGTTCTGAGATTGATGTTGCTATGACTTTGCTATGCTTAATGCTTGTCACTAGGGCCTGAGTGCCATGATTTCAGATCTGAACCTATTATGTTTTCGTCAATATATGAGTGTTCTTGATCCTATCTTGCAAGTCTATATTCACCTATTATGTGTTATGATCCGTTAATCCCGAAGTGACAATAATCGGGATAATTACCGGTGATGACCGTAGTTTGAGGAGTTCATGTATTCACTATGTGTTCATGCTTTGTTCCGGTTCTCTATTAAAAGGAGACCCCGCTGCCACGTGAGGGTAGGACAAAAGATGTCCCGCAAGTTCTTTTCCATAAGCACGTATGGCTATATTCGGAATACATGCCTACATTACATTGATGAACTGGAGCTAGTTCTGTGTCACCCTAGGTTATGACTGTTACATGATGAACCACATCCGACATAATTCTCCATCACCGATCCATTGCCTACGAGCTTTCCATATATTGTGCTTTGCTTATTTACTTTCCGTTGCTATTGCTATCATCACTACAAAATACCAAAAACATTACTTTTACTACTGTTACCTTTTGCTACCGTTATCACTACTATCATATTACTTTGCTACTAAACACTTTGCTGCAGATATTAAGTTTCCAAGTGTGGTTGAATTGACAACTCAGCTGCTAATACTTGAGAATATTCTTTGGCTCCCCTTGTGTCGAATCAATAAATTTGGGTTGAATACTCTACCCTCGAAAACCTTGTGATCCCCTATACTTGTGGGTTATCAGCAGCCTCTTTTCCCGGTCCTCCTCCCATTACTTCCCTCATGCATTAATTGAAGGAGGATGCATTGGCCGTTCAACATTTCAGGAACCGCTACTCCCTCGCTCGTCTGCATTAAAGTCGTATCGGGAACTGCACCGCCCGTAGTCAAATCAGATAGTACTGCACCGCTCGCTGCACTCCCGACTGAACACGCCTCCTCGCCTCCATCAAACCCCTCCGTTAAACCCGCATGTAAAACAAGAAACCTACTCCGGCCACACGTCCGTTCATGAGAGGGCCGGAATTAAACGCAATACCGGCCGAGCTCCTCCCGTTTGCCCTCAGTTTAAACGAGGCCAGACGCTGGCCAAGCTCCTACCGTCCGCCCTCTATTTACACGAGGCCAGACAGACAACGGGCAAGAATCGCGCCACTCCACCGCTCCCCCATCTCCGCCTTCACCATTTTCTCCACTCTTCCGATGGCTTCCGAGGAGCCGTTCTCTGGCATATTACCCGGCTGGGTGGCCCGCCGAACCCTCCGGATACGGGCGAGGCCGCTCGGTGCTTCACCAACCTCACTTGGCCCGACGGAGCCAGTAGCCGCCCCAAGCAGGTGCGTGGTTCAGCAACTCGCCGCTCCAGTTCAGCTCGATGAGGAGTGGGGAGTTGCTACACGCCGAGACGGCGGCGAGCACACTGGTACGGGCGTCGTCGCTGCCGCGTCGTACCGCGCCTCCCGTGTCTGTGGGAGCGCCTCCCGTGCCTGCGGCAGCGCCATGCAGGCAGAGACAGAAGCCGGGTGCGAGGACAGCGACGAGTCGGTGGCGAGCTTCTCCGTGTCCACCGCCATCATCGAAGAGAAGTAGAACACGGGAGGCCGCTGCCACTTGGGTCCCATGAAGGCCACCGCCGAGGAGACGACTGCGCATTAAGGTGGTTTCTTTGCTTCTTCGTCTCTTCCAAGGACCTTCGTCGACCCTGCAAATTGTCTGCCGGACATGAGGAAGATAAAGGGATCCACGGGCGGCCATTTAGATTATGTACTCCCTCTCCAGCTGGCGGGAAATTTTTGTTCTAAGAATGGATAAATTGTATGTATCTATAACTAAAATAAGTCTAGATTCATCCATTTCTAGGACAAGTATTTCCGGATGGAGGGAGTATTAATTATACCAAGATAGCTGGATTGGCACCGCTTAGTTCATGTAAATGTACTGAAATCCATCATGTTTATATGAAGATCCAGCTTTTTTATATGAAATCCTTCATGCTTATATGAAATCAGGCCGTGTTTGCACGAATTTTATCTGGTTGGTTAGAGTTGTGAAAATGTATAGCGCTGGCGTTTGATGTCGTCCTCCGCGGAAGGAAACGGGAGGAAATTTGCCGGCTGCTGTTGGGGATGCTCTTATGCTGGAAATAATAGAGTGACATCCAATCCATTTGATTTAATTGCATGTATGATTGTCCCTCTATAAAAAGTTAATTGCATGTACAGTGTACAGGTGACTTGCAGGGTGGCTACAACTTCGTATAAAAAGTTAAAAAGAAACAAGTCCATCCTTAATCTTGTATTCTAAGTACTCTGTGGGTTCCACTATTAGTACAATAGAGAAAGAAGTATATATTAAATAAGTAATATATAATATAAAAATCTAAAGTTAAAGACAGAATTCGAACTCATGTCATCGCGTTGCGAGCATCCGGCGCCAATCAGTCCAGCACATTTTTGTTGTAGACCATGCTGCTGATATATCTCCATGTCTACTCTTATACTCCATCCGTTCCTAAATATTTGTCTTTTTCAGATTTCAAATGGACTACCACATACAGATGTGTATGTAGACATATTTTAGAGTATAGATTCATTCATTTTGCTCCATATGTAGTCACTTGTTGAAATCTCTAAAAAGACAAATATTTAGGAATAGAGGGAGTAGAAAACAGAGTTGGTGATGATGGTGTGCGTGCCATCCTACAATATAGGTTGTTGGATTTATATCTAACAGATAGTTAGAAAACTATGACAATTTTGCAAAAATATACCCACACCCATCTGCACATTCGAAAATACGGCCTTCCCTCATTCATCCTTCTCTCTCACAGATAAACTACTCATACAAATGCATCTTGATGTTCCGTGCAACGCACGGGCATCTAGCTAGTTTCTTTTAAAATAGTTACTGCGATAATTGGGTTCAAGTGATATATTTCATGTCTGCCCCGAATGATTTCGGATTCACTAGTAGTAACAAAGAAAAGCTTGCCTTGTTAATTAATAGAAAACAGGGTGAAAACTATCACATGAGGCCGGTAAAAACGAGGCACACTGGGTTCAGCGTCATCGTCACAGCTGTGCGCACGCAAGAAGTCTACATATCGAGGGGGCTACTAAGCGAGGCACAGAGACACAATGTTCGAGAGAGAAACCAATTGACAGATTACGATCAGATTGAGTTGTCACCCTTCTGCTATCATTGTTGGGGTGGGGGGAGGATGAGAAAGATGTATTGAGAGTGTGCGCGGTAGGCACATAGGCACAACTAGCGAGTGTGTGTATGTGTGTGTGTGTGTTTGAAAGAGGAGTAGATAGATTACTATCAAGATCGAGGTGCCGCCCTACTCCTTCGGTGTCGGGTAGTGTGTGTGCGTGTGTGTGTCTTTGAGAGAGAAGCCAGTCGATAGATTAGTATCAAGATCGAGGTGTCACCCTACTCCTTCAGTGTTGGGAAGTGTGTGTGTGTGGTTGTGTGGGTGTGAGTGTGTGTGTCGGGGGGGGGGAGGGGGGAGTGACACTTACATATCCCTACTCTTATAAAAAATAGAGTTGGTGATGATGGTATAGGCCATCCTGCAATATAGGCCATCCGATTTATACCCGAGGGATAGGAAGGAAACTGTGGCAATTTTGCAAAAAGATACCCACACCCCTCTCCGCATTTGCAAATAAGGCATTCCCTCATTCATCCTTTTCTCCCACAAGATAAACTACTCATACAAATGCATCTTGGTGTTCGGTGCAACACATGGGCATCTTGCTAGTAGGGAGAAGGAGTTTGTGGGACACATATCTAGCTATATCCAGGGATAGGTAGATAGCATTTGTGCGAGGCATACTTAAAGCATCACGAAGATAAACAAAATTGTGTGCATGCAAGTGCCGAAAAAAATGAAGCGAGAAACAATGTGTGGGAGAGAGAGAGCGAAATATCAAAACAAAAGTTGCTCTGTTGGAATCCCATTGTATGTATTCATATGGTTCCGGAACTCGAGTTAACCTTAGGCATATGTGTGAGAGACATTATTATACTTTGAGACATTAGTGGCTGTGGGTGGGCGGAATTAAAGGGGTGGGCGTGTTCGACAGAGAGAGTGTGTGTGTTTCTGTGTGAGAGACTTGTAGGACGGGGTAGAAAGACGAATTCTAACCTTGACGGAGGGAGAGAAATACACAAAGTGCGCGTGTGTGATTCCGATGACCACAGTGAAATGATATATGTATGCATGTGAGAGAGATTGCACAATTCATTCACGTATCACTGTCTAGCGATCGTGGACGTGTATCGCTTGAACATAAATCAATATCTACTTCGTATTGTGGCCAAATGTACAATATCGATTCAACGCTATAAAGATTGGACACTCACATATCACATTTTTTTCTATTTAAATAGACCTTTTCAGTTGTGCATGCCAAAGTTACAGTCATGTTTCTTCAAACAACCAATGTAGCTATCATGTACATACACCATTGTTACTCTTGCATACAAAATCATTAGTTTTGGATGATTTAAGGTTTTATTATGAAGTAATATATGTAATATTCATATATGAATTCAACGAGTACGCAATTTATGAAATGGAGGCTATGTAATCATATGAGGTAACACTTTTAAGTAGCGGACTACAATATCCATTTCTTTTTGTGCGCCTCTACACTAACACGTCAAAGCATTACATTTAAAGTAAATAACCAATTGCACTAAATTATCTATTTACACGAGAAATACATAGGCTGAGCGTTTGATCCCTTTTTTGTGAACGCGCCACTACACCCGTACGATTGGCCGCGCCCGTGTCAACGTCCAAGTTATCGGCGCATCATCCTGAGTTATTGTCTTTTTTCTGGGGTGGACACACCAATTATTAACTGCTGACACGTGCCCCGTGTACACAGTCTCGCATGACCTTCCCGCTAGCATGGTCCAAAATTAGTTGAAACTGGATATGAACGATCCCGCGGGTGACAAAATCTCCCGCCTCCTTCTAAAATTTCCACCACCTTAGTCTTTAGCATGCGAAATTCCACTTTTGTCCTTGGTGCACGGAGACCAACAGTTGCGATGCCGCCCTCATCTACATAATAGGTCGGGGCTGCTTTGATTACTTCCGGTTCCCCCCACTACACGACACCCCCATTTGTCGGCGTCCTGGGAACGGGGACTTGCCTGCCTGCGGCCCGCTGCGTGTCTGAGCCACCAGGCCTTATGACCCATCTTCATCAACAAGGAATCTAAGACCCTCACGAGGGGCCAAGCCTCGCGAGGAGGACGACACGAGACCTCCTCTGGAGCGGCCTAGTCAGGCAGGCTCACGAGGAGCGGAAATATCAAGGCGAGGCGAACCTCACGAGGCTCTCATGACGTGAGCCATGACGATCGACACCAGGCGGGCACTAGCACACGCAGCGTCCTTGTTTCCTCTTTGGTGCTAAGGAAACTAGCGCATCCGAGGAGTACCGCGGCATCAGGCAAAGGTTTCCATTTTGGTGCAACAAGACCAAGACCAGAAGGACGGCAAGACGGAGGTCATCGTGGAGCCCAAGACAGCGTCACCACCAGAGCCTTTCGCAGGCGCAGACCACATTTTGTCAGGATGGCTTGTACTAGTTGTCCCCCTTCAAATTAGCCCGCCGTTGTTGGCTCCCTTCCCATTCAATATTTGGGAAGAGGACCAGGGCCTCTATAAGTGGGGCTAGCCACCACCATAGAAGGGGCGAGGAGACGGCATCTGAGATCACTCCCTCACCCACACAAGTTAGCCATGCACAAGAACACCTCAACCTCAGGAGGCTGTTCTTCCCCTTGTATTATTCATCATCAGCCCAAGGGGCAATCCACCACCACCACACTGCAGTAGGGTGTTACACCACAACGGTGGCCCGTACCAGTAGAAATCTTGTGTCTTTCTGTGTTGCGAGTTCGGCGAGTTCGTCCGCGAGATCTTAGCGAGCTAGGGCATAGATCGGTGGTAGGAAGAGACTTCGCGCGCACCCCAGTGTTCGAACCTTAAGGGTTTACTGGAACCCCACATCCGACATTTGGTGCGCCAGGTAGGGGCGCGCCGTAGCTTTCCTTCCGCCAGTTCATCGCTCCGTCGCTCCATCGTCTCCATCGCGGACGCTCGCCGCGCTCGAGCTGAGCGTCGGGCTGCTCTCACCGCCCGCGTTGCTCAGACATCTCCCATCGACGGGCCACCACGTCGTTCTCCGTCCCCCGCCGCCAACGCTGCCACCGGCCCGGTGGGGAACAAGCAGTAAGCGTCTTCACTGCATCCTTCGGTGCGGCAGGACGGCCGCACTGCCACTCCATTGCTGGCCCCGGCCGGTTCTTCGTCTCACGCACACCACGCTCCCATGGAGGCGCTGGCCGCACTCCTCGCTGCAAACGAGCTCCTGCGCTACTACCCAGTCGACGACCTCTACGGGGAGTGGCTCGACCGCGTCACCGAGCTCGTCCCCGCCGCAGGGGGCTCCCCGGCGCCGCCCCTCTCTTGGCCTCACCCTCAGCCAGCCATGGGCGACGAGGCCCGAGGCGCGCCTCCACCACCCCAGCCCAAAGACGGCGCCTTGGCACCAAGGCGTGCGGCCCCGCGATGCGATCCGCCACGACCGGTGCCCGCGCGCGAAGAGAGAAGTTGCCAAGAAATCCCACGGCTGCGAGAAGCTGTACCCGCGCTTCCTGTGCCACTTCTTAGGAACGTGCGCCGCTTGCGGCGGCGCCGCGCAGACCTCGACAATACCAAGCTCCACCTCCGAGGCAGGCCCCAGTAACCACGGCCGGCTGCCGCGCCTTAACCCCCGAGCTCCGCAGCGTCGCCTGGCCAGACAAGTTCAAGCCGGATCTGCCTCCTCGCTATGACGGCACCGCCAACCCCGTAGAGTTCCTGCAGCTCTATGAGATGAGCATCGAAGTAGCCAATGGCGATGAGAAAGTCATGGCGAACTGGTTTCCCATGGCTCTCAAGGATGGGGCCCGCACCTGGCTCCTGAACTTGTAGCGCGACTCGATCTCCTCCTGGACCGAGATGTGCGACCGCTTCGTCACCAACTTCCAGGGCACTCGCGAGCGCCCGCCGGCCGCGACCGATCTGCGCCGCATCAAGCAACAACCAGGGGAGACCCTCTAGAAGTACATCCAGCGCTTCAACAACACCTGCCTCAAGATCCCCAAGGTCACGGATGAGGCCATCATCTCCGTGTTCTCCGACGACGTCCGTGATGTCAAGATGAAGGAAGAGCTCGCCATCCATGGGGAGCTCTGCACGTCTCAGGAGCTGTTCAACTTGGCGACCAAGTGCGCAAGAGCTGAGGAGGGGCGCCTTCCCCTCCTTGAGCTGCCAGCCGCAGGCATAGAGGAGAAGAAAGCCAAGGCCAAGGACGTGAAGCGCAAGGAAGCGGTAGTGCTAGCTACGGAGCCCGACACCAAACAGGGCAGAGATCAGCCCGAGTCATCCAAGAACAGCCGACCGTTCTGCGCCTTCCACAACCTGAACACGCACAACACCAGCGACTGCCAAGAGCTCCGAGCCCTACGCGAGGGACGCTACGGTCAACGCCCCGAGCGCGGCGACCAGGGCTACGGCCATGGAGAAGGACGAGGAGGCGGACGCTGGGACGACTGCGACCCGCTCCAGGAATGGCGCGACAGGCCTCGTGAAGACCGCTGGCAGGACCATCCTCGCGAGAGGCCCTGGGGGGACCAGCCTCATGAGGATCGCCCCCAAGGCAACATCGGTTTTCCTCCACTGCCGCCACCAAGAAGGAACGACGACCATCATCAGGACGAGGGGGCTAGGGGCTTCCAGGAGCCGCGTGCAATCGCCTGCATCTTGGGCGGCGCACAGGCCTCCGCCTCTCAGCGCATCTTGAAACGATTCACTCGCGAGGTGAACGCAGCACTCCCCAAGCTTGAGGACGCGCGCCCGCCCAAGTGGTCCTAGTGCGCCATCACTTTTGACTCGGTAGATCAGCTCAAGTGCGCGGCCACCGCTGGCGTCCTCCTAATGTTGTGTTCCCCAGTCATAAGTAATGTGCAGGGTACTAAGACTCTCATCGACGGCGGTGCAGGACTCAACGTCTTGTCCGTTGACACTTTCGACAACTTGCAAGTGCCATATGAGCAGCTCCAGCCTACCAAACCTTTCTCGGGAGTGACCGATGGTTCCACCACACCGATAGGGCAGGTCCGCCTGCCTGTCACCTTTGGCACACGCGACAACTACCGCACTGAGATCATCGACTTCGACGTCGCGCACATCCACCTGCCGTACAACACCATCCTTGGTTATCTGGCCCTGGCGAGGTTCATGGCAGTTAGCCACCATGGCTACAACGTCCTCAAGATGCCTGGAAGTGGTGGGGTCATCACGGTCCCGTGTGAAGAGAGGGATACGGTGTGCTCCCTTGAGCGTGCCTTCCAAGCTGCAGCAATCGACGACCCCGACAGCAGAAGTGAGGGTCCTTCGGAGGCCATCCCCAAGAAGAAGTAGCCGCGCCGCGTAGGACCTCAGGAGGATGGTGTCACCGCAGGAGCCTCGTCAGGATCAGCGTCCGTCCCAGGGGCGCCTCCCTCCATCGCATAGGAAGGCACGCCCGGCTCCCATCGGGCAGGGCTCGGGGGCTCTCTTCTGGAGGGCCTCAGACCTTGCCCACCTCACGAGGGAGGCGCTTGGGCATCACTTGGAGGCATGCTAAGTAGCATGTTTTCCTCAGGAGAACATAGGGCAAGGGGTGCCCACCACTCGGGAGTTCATCGCCAAGAACACACAGGAACTGCAAGACGCAAGAGCCATGCGCGGCGATAGCCGCTCACAGGGCACGGCTCACCACCCAGGCGAGGGTGCCGAGCTGCATGTCTGCATCGACATTCCAGGGCTCAACAAGGCCGCGTCTCAGGAGCGCTTCTGGCCTTCACGTGTGGACCGTTCGCATGCCCCTCGGCTTGCCGAGCGCGGCGTCGGCCTATCAGCGTGCCATGCGACGTGACCTGGTGGCTCAAGAGGCCAGGTACCGCATCGTCCTAGAGGGAACAGAGACGGTCTTCAGGGAGCCTCCTGAGCCCCTAGAGCCTCCCGAGGCTTAGGGCTCCGGTGGCTCATGAGGAGTCGTTTCTTCAACGCACGCCTTTTAGCTGCACCAACTCTGCTTCGTCTACAGAACCAGGTGACATCTTCCAAGCTCGTTAAGCTGGGGCTGCACCATTCCTAGGCCGTGTGGGTCCGTCCCTACGGCATGTATCCCATTTGCTTACGTCTTTAGCTTACCTTGCTGGGGGCACCCCTCGGGCTGCATCATCCCCAAGCTGCTCGGGACGGACCCAGTGGCATGTATCTTCCTGCATTTACCCAAGCTGATTTGCCTTCCTTGCTTAACCTGCCTATGGTCATCATCTTCCTGATCATCGCCTCCCACGGGGCCTCCTCACAGGCACGGCGCCGGTGCATGGGTCCGTCCCTACCACGTCGACAAACCTGAGCGGTCGAGCTCTGGCTCGCGGCACGCCCCGCGCGCGTCACCTCACTAGGCCCTCAGTGCCTTCATTTCATCCGGACCAACCAGCGGCAGGCTGGCGGCTCTAACGGCAAACCCTGTTCTTCTTGTGCCTGTTCACAGGACCCCGCGGGAAGGATAGCAGGCGGCACCGCGAGTCTCCCTTTATCTTGTGCAATTCGCTTGCGCGTTAAAAGGGGGGCTCCTAAGCATCGCGACTTAGGAGCTCGTACTAGCTCTCCAGCCCTCACCCCCTGGCCTTGACCATGGTATCGCGACCTGGCATACCAGCGGCGGCTGAGCTTGCTCGAGGGCCGGGACCTTAGGACGCAGAGCACTAAGGAGAGCATGGGAGGAGGGAAACTTGTATGGGCAGGCCCGACTAGCGCAACGTCAGGAATCGTCATGAAGTTCGCAAGATAAGTCTCGCCCTCGGATCGGCTAAATGTCTGGGCCTTATGGACACTCACGCCTTGCCGCAATCCCGTTGCGACCATGTCAACTCCCTTTCTTCCCTAACCACGGCCGCTTGAGATCTAAGGGGGACCTCCTGAGCATCACGCCTTAGGGGCTCTTACTGGACCTCGGGCCGCACACCTCCTGGCCTTGACCATGGCACGCGACCTGGCATACCAGCGACAGTTGTAGCCTGCTTGGGGACCGGGACCTGTCGGCGTAGAGCAACAAGCTATCGCGAGGAAAGAAAGGGAGATCGAGCCTTAACGGGACGTGCATTCATCAAATCTTCATAACAGGGAAGAAAAGCACAAAAGATATTACAGACCCTTACACGCCCCCACGGGGCGCTTCATGATTCTTCGCAGGAAACAAAAGCTAAAACCGAGGAGGATCCTATCTACACCACCCTGTGGCAGACGCCATCATCAACAGTGGGCCACGGGAGGCCGGCGCCAACCCCATCCAGATCAGCGGCGACGGCGGCCAGACGCGGCAGCACTGCTCCGAGTGCGGTGAGAGCTCGGGGGCACGTAGCTGTCGTTGCTCGTCTCCGGAGTCTCGTAGAGCTCAGAAGAGCTGCTGGACTCCCAAGGGTTGCTGCTGCTAGAGTGGTCGCGAGCGGAGCGCGCATCAGCCTCGCGCCCCTCTCCGGAGCAGCACTCTAGGTGGCGGCCCTCGGCATCGAAGACCTTGAAGAAGAGTGTGGAGACGCCATCGTACTCAAGATGGATCGTGAGGGCGCCCCTCGCACGGCAGACCCGCGCGATCTCGCCCCAGCCGCGGGTCATGAAGATCTTGCCGGAGGGGACCGCTTTGATCTTCGCTCCAGTCACAGGAGTGCCGCAGCCGGCATGCTACAACCAAAGCTCGAGAGGCCCCCTCGGTGGTATCACGTCGGAGAAGAACCAAGGGAAGCGGATCCAAGAGCTTGGAGGCATCAGCGCCCACAGCACCAACTCACGCGAGGAGTCCGCGGCGTGGATTCAGGGGGCGACGGCGCGCGTCGCCGTGGCGCGGCGCCAGCGGCACTGCTCGTTGCCCCGCCCTCCTGAGCCCTCGGCTTGGGCGTATAGGGGAAGCGGATACCCTAGAGGAGGCCGCTCGCACCAAGGCCTCGCCACTACCTGCATCGCCACTTCGTCATGACGGTGGATCGACCTCTTCTTCGGCGGGAGTTGCTCCGGGACATCCCGGGGGGCTTTTCCCTTTTCTTCAGCAGAGAACCTTCTTAGAGGTGCCATTGGTGGCACAACGAGCAATGAAGCGAGGAAGAAGAAGCTAGGAGTGGAGTGAGGAAGAAGAAGCAGCGAGCGAGGAAGATATGGGCGACGGGGGCTCCGCCCCCACCCCGTTTATAGCAAAAGAAGGCCAACCAACACCTCCCATGACCGCAGGTAATGATGGTTTCCCTCGCATGTCGTAGGGACTTGTCAGGGGGAGCAGTTGCCGAGGCAGCGTGGGGAAGCGGAGACGCCCACGACCAATCAACCGCCACGTGTCAACCAAGGCCGCAGGCTTTTGGGGCCCACGGTGCTCTGTTCTGGCCCTTGGCTTCGCCGCGAAGCCAAGCCCGAGAGCACCTTGGGCCCGAGGGCTATTGTCGGCGTCCTGGGAACGGGGGTCCCTAGACTTGCCTGCCTGCGGCCTGCTGCGTGGCTGAGCCAGCAGGACGTACGGCCCATCTTTATCAACAAGGCATCCAAGACCCTCGCGAGAAGGACGACACGAGACCTCCTCTGGAGCGGCCTAGTCAGGAAGGCTCACGAGGAGCGGAGATATCAAGGCGAGGCAAACCTCACAAGGCTCTCGTGACGTGAGCCATGACGATCGACACCAGGCGGGCGCCAGCACGCGCAATGTCCTTGTTTCCTCTTTGGTGCTAAGGAAACTAGCGCATGCGAGGAGAACCGAGGCATCAGGCAAATGTTGCCATTTTGGTGCAACAAGACCAAGACCAGAAGGACAACAAGACGGAGGTCATCATGGATCCCAAGATGGCATCACCACCAGAGCCTTTCATAGGCGCATACCACCTTTTGTCAGGATGGCTTGTACTAGTTGTCCCCCTTCAAATTAACCCGCTGTTGTTGGCTCCCTTCCCGCTCAATATTTGGGAAGAGGACCAGGGCCTCTATAAGTATGGCTAGCCACCACCATAGAAGGGGCGAGGAGACGGCATCTGAGATCACCCCCTCACCCACACAAGTTAGCCACGCATAAGAACACCTCAACCTCAGGAGGATGTTCTTCCCTTGTATTATTCATCATCAGCCCAAGAGGCAATCCACCACCACCACACTCGAGTAGGGTGTTACACCACAACGGTGGCCCGAACCAGTATAAATCCTGTGTCTTTCTGTGTTGTGAGTTCGTCGAGTTCGTCCGCGAGATCTTAGCGAGCTAGGGCCTAGATCGGTGGGAGAAAGAGACTTCACGCGCACCCTAGTGTTCGAACCTTAAGGGTTTGCTGGAACCCCACATCCGACACCATTTCCTCTCCCATCCCGTAAAAACGACTAACTCCATAGCACCAGACCATCTCACATCACACCGTCCGTACTTCATCGGCCTTTCTCCCCTCCCCTCTCGACACCCTAGACTGCTCATCCATCGGCGTACCAGAGCCCATTCACTGGCAGTGGCACCACCTCGCCGTATCTACTTATGCGGCCGCATCTACCCCTCCCACCTCCCCTAGAAACAAGTAGACTGCCCATCCACCACTGTACCACAGCCCATTCAGCGCCGGCCTTGTCCACGGCGCCGGATCTGCTTCGCCGGTACTCTCATCAACCGCAGCGCATCTGCAGCGGCTCATTCGTACTCCCCACCGGAGATGCTTTGTGCACACCCCCCGGAGCTGCCCCACCGATGCCCCCGTAGACCACCTCTAATCCTCTTCGCCAACACCTTCCTCAACCCTACCGGAGCCGCTTCACCGACAACATCGTCAACCCCACCGGAGTAGCTTCACCTATACCATTTTCAACCCTACCGGGACCGCTTTGCCAACTCACAAGTCCACGGCCTCAGATCCGCTTCCTCACACCCTCATCCAACCTACCGGAGTAGCTTCTGACGCCCCATCCACGGCCGCAGATCCGCATCGTCAACACCATCCTTAACCCAACCACCGGATCAGATTCACCTACGCCCTCGTCCACGGCCACAGATCCGCTTCGCCCACAAAGTAGTCCACACTACCGGAGCCGCTCCACAAACACCCTACTCGATGGTTCTAGATCTCCTTACCGGACCCCGACAGCCAGTGCAGCGTCATCACCCTTGATGTTTCTAACCTGATTCCCTCTGTTTGGCAAGACGCCAAGCACCCACCACGGCCTAGGTACTTGTCACCTTTAAACCCGTCCAACATCACCTGCCCGATGTACTTCAAATATACTAATAGGTCGCTGTTACCTGTTATGCAGCTGGCAAAAACTACAATGACGATGTTTCTTCTGGATCTAACAGCTTGGCCAACCAAGATCCTGGACCGAGGCATTGCTATGATCTTGTAAGCGTGTCTCTCTCTCTCTTGTATTGTTCTGTGCCTGCCAGCGTGCTTTGCTAGGAATTTCGACCAGTAATCCCTTTGTGCAGACAATGATTTCTACTACTGGCTGCTAAATTAGATATGTAGATTTCATGCATGATACTACCTCATACCTCCATTCCTAAATATAAGTCTTTCTAGAGATTCCACTATAGTCTACATACGGAGCAAAATGAGTGAATCTACACTCGAAAATGCATCTATATACATCTGTATGTGGTCCATACTGGAATATCTACATAGACATATATTTAGGAACAGAGGTAGTACATTACACAAAATCGTAGGTGGCATGTACGAATTCCAGTACACTACATTAGGCTCCCTTAGAGTGCCTGCTAGTCTAGCACATAGAGTCATGGCTAGTTCTTGCTACGCACACATCATTAATTGGTGGTTTAAATATGTGCAAGGGATATGCAATGTATTATCATGTAGAGATGTCTGAAATTAGCCGTGCCAACTTGCAGATTGGGTTACACAATGAAAGAGTACAATATGTATGTGGCAATTTCATGGAACATCGTAAAAAAAGGAGAGCCAGCGGTGATCCTATACAGTGTGCTATGGTACATCACTCCTCCATTGCAATCATCGTGACATGTTATTTGTATGTCAGTTCTATTGGCCAAGTTTCTTAGGGACAATTATTATGAGTTATCCTAAGAAAATAAGCACCTGTGAATATAAGCTCCATGTAATAAGCCAACCAGTTCTTTTCATTGCGTTTTCAGCTTACCTTTGGTATGATAAGTGAAAAGTCTAGATTGCATTATATTTTTTCATTTTGCTGCCCATATCAAAATTAATTTGACTTGCAAACATCACAATTGAACCCAGTGCAGTAATTAATATGATAGGAAAACAGACCATCACTATTTGCTCAAAATGCAAATACAAAGATACCATCTACTTGGCACAATCTACTTTGGTCAATGTTTTCCATAGAGACCCCATTGCCTAATTTAAATGACAAACGCATGACCCACATTTAAATGAAGAACAATTGTTTATTGAAATTCGATGATCCAAGTGGCTGGTTATTATCGTATAGCAGCACCACCTGAAAGCATCATATAGCAACAGCAGCAGGTCATAGCAACTCATCATACAACAACAACAGTGTGCAATTCATCATATACCAGCAGCAGCTCATAGCAATTCATCATATAGCAGCAGCAGGAGCAGCTCATAGCAATTCATCATATAGCATCAAGAGGAGCCGTGTAACACTCCGTATGTAACTTGCCATATTTGTATTCCAACTGTTGCCTTTTCCTGCACTAAGTTATTTTATTTCCTCATTGTCGGGTTTTTGTCTTCGTGTTGTTATGTCTTTGTCATGCATCTCATATCATGTCATAATGTGCATCACATTTGCATACGTGTTCGTCTCATGCATCCGAGCATTTTCCCCGTTGTCCGTTTTGCATTCCAGCGCTCCTATGTCCTCCGGTGTCCCTTTCTACCTCTTTTCGTGTGCAGGTGTTAAACGTTTTCAGATTGGACTGAGAGTTGCCAAGCGTCCTGGGTTTACTACCGGTAGACCGCCTGTCAAGTTTCGTGTCATTTGGACTTCGTTTGATACTCCAACGGTTAACCGAGGAACCGAAAAGGCCTCGTGTGTGTTGCAGCCCAACACCTCTCCAAAGTGGCCCAAAATCCACTTAAACCTCCTCCATAATCTAGGTCGTTCGAACACGACTGCGTGGCCGCAAACCGTGCTCAATTTGGAGCCTCATAGCTCCCTCTACCTATAAATATAGACACTCCCCCGAAATTTTCAGATCTTTTCTACCCTAACCCTAGTCCCCCTCTTCCTCCACACGCCGGACAACGTCCGTCGGTGCCGGACACACTTCGCCGCGCCATTCAGCACCCGCCACGTGGCATCCTGCCACCCACCGCCCCCGCGGCCCGCCGAAGCCCGGGGAGGGCCCCCGCGGCCCATCCGGCCACCGCCGCCGCCTCGGTCTCCCGCCGCCCGCGCCTCCTCACTGCGACGCCGCTCGCCGCCCCCGACGCCGTTCGCCGCCCTCCGCCGCACCAGCTTGCTGGCCGGAACTCGCCGTCGTCCCAGCCCGCGGCCCCGCGCCTCCTCGCGCCCCACGGTGGCCGAAGCCGCGCCCGCCGCCAGATCCGATCAGGAGAGGCCGAATCCGCCTCTACCTCGCCTCCCCGCCGCCTCTTCGAGCTCGCCAGAGCCGCTTCGAGCTCTCCGGAGTTGCCTCGGCTTGCGTGCCGCCAGACAAACCCTAGATCTGAGGGTTGACTTTTGCCTCCGCTTCAGTAATTTTTGCATATGTTCATCGTGTCATAACTCTGCAACCTTGGCTCCGTTTCAGGCGTGTAGCATATTGTCGGTGTCAAAACCGGCGGATCTCGGGTAGTGGGTCCCGAACTGTGCATCTAGGCCGGATGGTAACAGGAGGCAGGGAACACGATGTTTTACCCAGGTTCGGGCCCTCTTGATGGAGGTAAAACCCTACGTCCTGCTTGATTAATATTGATGATATAGGTAGTACAAGAGTAGATCTACCACGAGATCAAGGAGGCTAAACCCTAGAAGCTAGCCTATGGTATGATGGTTGTATATGGAGTTGATTGCCTACGGACTACAACCCTCCGGTTTATATAGACACCGGATAGGGTTAGGGTTACATAGAGTCGGTTACAATGATAGGAGATCTTGAATATCTGCATCGCCAAGCTTGCCTTCCACGCCAAGGAAAGTCCCATCCGAACACGGGACGAAGTCTGCAATCTTGTATCTTCATAGTCCTGGAGTCCGGCTGAAGGTATAGTCCGGCTACCCGAACACCCCCTAATCCAGGACTCCCTCAGTAGCCCCTGAACCAGGCTTCAATGAGGACGAGTCCGGCACGCAAATTGTCTTCGGCATTGCAAGGCGGGTTCCTCCTCCAAGTCCTTCATAGAAGATTGTAAACACCAAGAGTAGTGTCCGGCTCTGCAAAATAAGCTTCCACATATTGCCATAGAGAGAATAATATTAACACAAATCAAATCTGCTGACGTATTCCACAGTGCGTCATCACACTACAACCAAGTCCTTCACTCGAATCGTTTTCACTTTTCCACCTCAGCGTGTTTTGCGAGGCGGTTTCCTTGGCATGTCTTGTCAAAGCAGAGATCGTGTGCCCCTCTTTTACGGGATTCTCTTCAATACGGACGTGGGTAACCCAATCGTGCCCGTTAGCATGTTTTCTCGATTAAAGGCGAGTCCCAAACGGTTACGGGGAGGGCTCCTGGTATTCAACCTCTTATAAAGAGACCAGGGCCTTACTCCTTTTCTCCAATCCCAAAACAAGTTCGCCCGTCGCCTCGAGTTCCAACATCCTAGGCTCCTGATTCCGGGCGCCTCAGACCTTCGACAATGTACGATTCCGACCTTCAAGGACGATGGATGCCCTCCTCCGTCATGGAGGAGGACGTGCTAAAGTTGAGAGAGGCTAAGTTCTTGACCGCCGAAATTTCGCACAGGTTGCCTGCTCAAAGGCAGGCTATCCCCAGTCCCCAGCCCGGTGAGAGCGTAGTGTTTGTGTCTCACTTCCTTCGGGGGTTAGGCTTCCCGATGGACCCCTTTGTGAGGGGACTGCTGTTTTATTACGGGCTGGAATTCCACGACTTAGCTCCGGAGTCCATCCTCCATATCTCCTTGTTTATCGTTGTATGTGAAGCGTTCCTCCGTGTTACCCCTCACTTCGGATTATGGCTCAAGACATTCAAAGTGGAGCCGAAGATGATCAAGGGACGACATGCAGAGTGCGGAGGCGCTGTTATAAGCAAAAATGCTGATGCTCCATGGCCCGAGTGCTCTTTTCAAGAAGAGCTAGGCTTGTGGGAACGAGAGTGGTTTTATATCACCGCTCCCCGGAGCACCAAGTGGGTGGCGCTTCCTGCCTTTCGCTCGGGTCCCCCACCACGGCTAGCGTCATGGGTTAACAGAGGGTTAGATTGGGGTTTGCCCAAATACGTGCCCCTGTTACAGGGCCGAATTAAGGATCTCTTGGAAGGAGACCTCAGCTTGGTCAACGTGACGCATGTCATATTGATTCGCCGAATATTGCCCGTCAAACGTCACCCCCTTTTCCTGTGGGAGTTTAATCCAGAGGGACCGCGAGCTCTCCAGAACTTTATGGGCGCAACACCCGCGGAGATGTATAGACTGTTCTTCGGATCACAAGAGATGTGTCCGGATTTAACCGAGGACGCAGGCCTAAGCTGCAATCACCCGGATACTCAAGTAAGCAACCTTGTGGCCGGACCTCCTATCCGTATAATTGTCATAAACTTGCCCCTAAAAGAGCCGTCCTTTTAAACAGGAGTGGATAGCGAAGGCGAAGCTGATCAGGTGTCCGGCTCCCTTCCTGAAACCAGGCTGGATCCCGTGCTGGTCAGGATGCTGGAGATAATGCCTTTGGAGGGAGAGGACAAGGAAGCTATGGCCTCCTTGAAGGAGGCTTCTCCGAAGGGAGGAACCGACAATTCCTCTCCTAAGGGGAAGAAGAGAGCCGCCTCTAACGACCCGGAAACCATGGCCTCAAAACAGGGGAGAGAATCCTCGTCAGAGGGTCCGACGCCGGGGAGTTCCTCGGCCAGACTACGCCCTCAAGGGGATCAGCCCTCCAGCGAGCCGTAAGTGGAGAAAAGATTTTCCTTTTGAGGGATGAGGGAAGTCCTTGATTTATATCTGAGAAGATTAACCAAACCTTTATCTTGTAGCTCGGACCTCAGCCCTTCTCAGCAGAGCTCGTGTTCGGGGGATCTCCTTCCGGAGATGATGGAGAGCGGGAACCCTCCCCCTGCCGTGCCGCCTAGCGAGGCGGGCGATCCTGAGGTGTCGTCGCGGAGGATTTCTCCAAATCCGGCAGGGGCGGAAGGTGGCTATACAGCCCCCCGAGGTTCTCCGCGTCCAGCCTTCGAAAGTGGTCATGGGACGAGCCCGGCACCGTCTGGTGCTCGGCCGGAGGAGCTAAAGATTCTGCTGGGGCGAGCTTCTATCTCAGAGGAGCACCGCGCATTGATCGGCACGGTGATTGAAAGGATTTCATCCGTAGAGAGCGGATTGTATGAGGCCGTCAAAAGTTTACTGACGGGTTTCGAGGTACATTAGATAATGTATACTTTTGTCAGTTGCGCATGAATAAGATGCGCCCTGTGTAGATAGTAGCCCCTGAGACTCTGCGCGTCGTCAAGAAATGACGGCACGCGGAGGATCATAATCCCAGGTCTAAGATGTCGCCTTTGAATGTAGGCAGCAGGGTGTCCGGAATCTAGCCGGACTGACGATTTTGCCGAACTAAAGCGGCAACTGGACGTGGAAGATGCCGACATCACGCTTGTCGATAAGCGGCTTGATGAGGCTCAAGGTATGTAATTCCTCGGGCGGCATCAGGTAAGAACAATTTTATGCCTGTGTCTTACGATGTGTGTGCTTGACGCAGATGGTGCGGCCGCCGTGGAGAGTCTTAGGGCAGAACTTGCCCGAGCTAAAGAACAAGCCAGCGAAAGTGATGCGGCCACCGGGAAAGCCCTTGAAGAGCTAAGAGCCGAAAAAGCTGCTCATTGCCGAAGCAAAGAAGAGATGGCCAAGATGGCCAAAAAGTTAAAAAGCGCTACAGACCGTTGCAGACTTCTTGAAAAAGAAGACCAGGCGAAACAGACGGACTTAGAGAAGGCCGTTGCCAATGCCAAGGACGCGTGCTCTGCAATGAGAGCTGCAAAGGGGGAGCTGCATCAGGCCGAACAGATTGCGGCTGGAAAGCCCTTTATGCTGCAAAGGAAATTTTGTGATCCGAAGTTTGCTCCGTTGGACTGGATGTGGAGTGTGGAGGATACCTATCTGGACTTGGCAGCGAGTGCTGCTGATGCGACCGAACACTTTCGAGATTAGAAAGATCGCGAAGTGGAAAAGCTTTTTTGGTCGCAGTTTCACAATCCAGAGCGTCCACTGGCAGTGGATGATCGTTTGGCTCAATGGGCCGAACTGAATAGGTTGTCTGGACTCGCCATGAAGTACGTCATGGGTCACCTGTGGTCGGGGAGATCGGAGCCGAAGAGTTATTTCAGCTTGGTGCAGCAATTCCTTGACGCGGTGCCGCGTATAAATGCAATGAAGAGGTCAGCATGCATAGAGGGCGCTAGGATGGCTCTTGCCCGTGTTAAGACATACTGGGCAGAGATGGAGACCACCGTTGTTGCGTCCCGAGATTCGGACAAAAGCCGAGTACCCTCCGAGCACTATTTTCAGGAAGTTCTTGAAGGCGCTCGTGTAATAGAGACGCAGTGCCCGAAAGATGCTATGTTATGATAGCATATGTAATTATAAAGTAATATTTTGATAAACTGTAGTGGCCTTTTTTATACTTGTGCCTCCAAGTATTGGGAACACCTCCTGTGCGGCCGTTTTAAGATATATATATATATATATATATATATATATATATATATATATATATATATATATATATATATATATATATATAGAATCTGAAAGATGGCAGTCGTTGGCTTCAGCCCCCACGCACATAGTGCGGGGGTGCTCGCAGAAGACGCATTTTCACACTTAACCCAACGTCTTGGTCCTACAAAGGAGGTGATAGCGCAGCGGGCCAGGCAACCGGACTATAATGCTTTAACACTTTCACTTAGCCATAGGAGTTTGACAGTGAGACTATTTAGGTAGCCCCTTGGTGGCAACTGCGCTCGTCCGAGTTCGGGGCGCGTATGTGCCTGACCGGGAAGCGGCCCTTCGTTAAAGCGGAGGAATCCGATAGATTCCGATAGGTCATCGAGTGGCTGACCAGTCTCACGCTACATCATGACAGTCAGTTTTCGGCTTTCTCTACTGAGGTGCTCGCCCGGCCGAACCGGGGCACAATCGCAGTAGTTCTCCTGGTGCTACCTTAGCCGATAGAGCGGAACGTAAGGTAGCCGAACTCAGGAGCCGGGCAACCCAACATTTGACCAAAGACATGATTCGGAGCTGATGCATATAATGCCAAAACTCGCGACGCCGAACACTCCCTAAGGTGTTCGGTCTTTATGAGTGCGGGCGAAACAACACTCTTTATTAAAAAAGCCCCTAGTGTCCAGGTACGTGCAAAAATTCTGACGTGGCCACATGCCAAGACGCCAGCCTCCTCCTTGGTTATATCAGAAAGAAAAAACCAGGGGATGTGTAGCAACAAGAGACAGTAAAAAAGGTTTACGCAGGGTCTTAATCTGAAAAGAATCCTTTAGGACGGGTCCCTACTGCACGTCTGCGCCTGTGTCTCCGTTGTGCCGTATCCTGGACGGGCGCCGCACGACGTTCATCTGTAAAAGAGAGGAACTGAGTTGAAAACGGGTCGTGCCGAAAAAGTTTAAAATAAGCAAAGTATAAAGTAAGATATATAAGATTGAGCTTTATTGTCTCTTATTGTATATGCGTGGAGCCCCTAGTGCGGGGGTATATGGCTTCTAGGCCTGCATCAATGATGATTTTGCACCGAACTCGTCTATCCGCGTTCGTGGTCTTGAATGACCTATTTCGAAGTTTTTTTGGCCGGTGAGGCCATTTTGCTGTGGGGCTGTCAAAGCGGCCGCACAGTCCTCCGCTTGGGGAGGCGCACTTTAGTGCTTCCCCTTCAAAGAGATGATGCCTCGTGGACCGGGCATCTTAAGCGTAAGAGATGCATAATGCGGTATTGCGTTAAAGCGAGCGAAAGCTTCGCGTCCCAGTAGTGCTTGATAGCGACTTGAGAACGGGACGATATGGAAGGTCAGCTTTTCGCGGCGGAGGTTATCGGCAGAGCCGAATATGACTTCGAGCCGGAGAAAACCCATACAATGGGTGTCCGGACCAGGTATTACCCCTTGAAAGGAGGTTTTGCTGCGGCGGATTCTTGCTGGGTTTATCCCCATGTGCTGGATTGTATCCTGATATATCAGGTTTAGTCCACTGCCGCCGTCCATAAGGACATTTGAAAACTGGAGTCCGCCAATTATTGGATCGAGTATCAAGGCAGTCCAGCCTACATTCTTGATATTCCTAGAATAATCTAGCTGATCGAAGATGATCGGTTTTGACAACCAGTGGCAGGACCCTTTGGGGATGGGCCGTGTGGTGCGTACCTTTACGGGCGCCGCACGTTTTGTTATGTGAAGTGAGTTCACTGTTTTTACTTCTTGTGGGAAGTTCTTTTGTTTCCTGGTGCTCTGCTTTTGGGGTTCGTCCTCGTCTTCGCTTGGTGTGTCGAGCCCCTTGTGTTCGGCATTGAGTCTGCCGGATTGTTTGAAAACCCAACAGTCTCTGTGGGTATGGTTAGCAGGCTTCCCGGGAGTACTGTGTATCTGACATATCCTGTCCAGGACTTTATTTAGGTTGGATGGATCGTCCCTGTTATCCTGGGGGGCAATTTTTCCTGATTTTGTCGTGAGCCTTTGAATCCGGCATTGACTGCCGTGCTCTTCGGACTTTTGTCCTTAGTCCAGCGACGGTCCTTGTTGCGTCGCGGTTTTCCGTTTCCATCCCTAGTTTCGGATGTACTTGGGTTGCTGGGGCTGCACCTTGCCAACCAGCTGTCCTCCCCTGCACAAAAGCGGGTCATGAGGCTTGTTAGTGCGGCCATTGTTCTTGGCTTTTCTTGGCCGAGGTGTCTATCGAGCCATTCGTCTCGGACGTTATGCCTGAAAGCTGCTAAGGCTTCGGCGTCCGGACAGTCGACTATCTGATTCTTTTTAGTGAGGAATCTATTCCAGAACTGCCGAGCTGATTCTCCGGGTTGTTGAGTTATGTGACTAAGATCGTCTGCATCCGGAGGGCGGACATAGGTCCCTTGAAAGTTTGCTCGGAAAGCATCCTCGAGCTCTTCCCAGCTTCCAATTGTGTTTTCGGGAAGGCTTTTAAGCCAATGCCGGGCTGGCCCTTTAAGCTTAAGGGGTAGATATTTTATGGCGTGGAGATCATCTCCTCTAGCCATGTGTATGTGGAGGATATAATCCTCGATCCAAACTCCAGGGTCTGTTGTTCCATCATATGCCTCTATGTTTACGGGTTTGAATCCCTCTGGGAATTCATAGTCCAGGACCTCATCGGTGAAACATAGGGGGTGTGCGGCGCCCCTGTATTTGGGTGTGCCGGATTCTGATGATGGCTTCATAGCGTTGCTTACGAGAGCTTGCTTTCTTGGCCCATAAATGGACCTGACTGGGCCATGATGCGAATCCTTAAGTGGGTCGCATGCCGATTTAGGTGCGGCGCCGCTTGCCGCTTTATGGGGTCGTCTATCCGACCGTGTGGCTTTTTCATTTTTTGAATGCGAGGGCTCTAGGGCCTCTTCGTCGAATTCAGGCAGTAGCTTTCTTTTCGGATAGCTTTTAGTGCGGCGACTGTCGCCGTACTTATCTGTGGTATTGATTACTTTGCTCCATCTAATCCGGAGTGCATCTTCCGCTGTTTTTAGCTTCCGCTTCTGCTTTTTTAGGCTGCGTGCAGTTGCAACGAGCCTCTCGTGGAGATTCTTCTGCTCCATAGGTTTATTCGGCGTGAGGTCGTCCGGAATGCCGTTTTCGCCGGAGGAGGGATGTTCGGTTTCTCTATCCGTGTTGCCCTGTTCGGACGGTTGCTCTAAGGCCTGCTCGTCGTCTACCGGCTCGTCCTGCTCTATGGCTGGGTTTTTGTCGAGGCGGGGCTTGGGTCGGCGTTTACGCCGACGCTTTGATTGCTTTTCGGGGGGTCGATCTCCCGTCCCATCCCCTTTTTCCTCGTTGTCGCTTCCTTTAGGGGTATCCACCATGTACACATCGTGAGATGAGGTGGCTGTCCAATGCCCTATGGGCGTTGGTTCGTCGGTATCTCCTGCATCGTCATCCATGCTGTCGATGTCTCCGGAGTCGAAGTTGAGCACGTCGTTTAAATTGTCGACAGTGGCTACCAAGTGGGTGGTGGGTGGGCTTTGAATTTCTTCATCGTCCGTATCCCATCCTCGCTGACCGTAGTTCGGCCAGGGCTCTCCTGATAAGGAGAGAGACTTGAGAGAGTTCAGGATATCGCCACAAGGCGAGTGCTGAAAGATGTCTGCGGCGGTGAACTCTATTATCGGCGCCCAATCGGATTCGATCGGCAGGGGCGCGGGGGGTTCGGAGTTCGGAAAGGAGTCCGGATCCTCGGAGTCACGGATCATGCAGAGTGCGGGGCTAGCGTTCGGCTCGATCGCCTTTGAGATCGAAGCCCCCGAGGTGACGTCCAACCGCTCATCCTCGATTGGCGCAATAGGCTCCGAGTTAGGGGTCGGAACCGATGCGTGTGCGGCCTCCAGGACACTGTCCGGAGGCAGAGCTAGGTCATGCCCCTCGAGATAGTGCGGCGCGCTTGGCCGTGGCTCGAACCCGTCGAAGATCAAGTCTCCGCGGATGTCAGCCGTGTAGTTTAAGCTTCCAAACCTGACTTGATGGCCAGGGGCGTAGCTTTCGATCTGCTCCAGGTGGCCGAGCGAATTGGCCCGCAGAGCGAAGCCGCCGAAGACGAAGATCTGTCCGGGGAGAAAAGTCTCACCCTGGACCGTATCGTTGTTGATGATCAAAGGAGCCATCGGGCCTAAAGGCGACGACACAGAGGAACTCTCAATGAAAGCACCAATGTCGGTGTCAAAACCGGCGGATCTCGGGTAGTGGGTCCCGAACTGTGCGTCTAGGCCGGATGGTAACATGAGGCAGGGAACACGATGTTTTACCCAGGTTCGGGCCCTCTTGATGGAGGTAAAACCCTACGTCCTGCTTGATTAATATTGATGATATGGGTAGTACAAGAGTAGATCTACCACGAGATGAAGGAGGCTAAACCCTAGAAGCTAGCCTATGGTATGATGGTTGTATATGGAGTTGATTGCCTACGGACTACAACCCTCCGGTTTATATAGACATTGGATAGGGTTAGGGTTACATAGAGTCGGTTACAATGATAGGAGATCTTGAATATCCGCATCGCCAAGCTTGCCTTCCATGCCAAGGAAAGTCCCATCCGGACACGGGACGAAGTCTTCAATCTTGTATCTTCATAGTCCTGGAGTCCGGCTGAAGGTATAGTCCGGCTACCCGAAAACCCCTTAATCCAGGACTCCCTCACATATCAAATTGTTCGTCTCGATGAGTACTTCATTTCATCTCATTGCATCATGTTCATTTGAGCTCATCTTGATGCCCTAAATGTTGTTGTAAGAGTGCTAGTTTCTGTTAGCTTCAATTTATTATCAGCAATTGGACGTTTGTCATTTTTGCCATGTTTAATGTGTGCCTCCTATGAACTTGATCTCTACATGAGTTTTGAAGTATGCCATGCCATCTTTACAGGGGTGTATGCCATGTATTTTTGTGATCTCTGTGGTGACTATCACAAGCATGCAAAGTAGCTCTCGTAATGTTGCTGATTTCAGGGACTTAGAGATATTCTAAGTCATTGCCCTGTTTATATTTTTATGCCATGTATTCATGTTGCTACCGAGTGATCCATGCCTCTTTTGAGCATCATTAGTAAGGATGTTTTGTAGATATTATTGTTCTCTATCCATCCATGTCTTTATTTGCAATTACTGAGTCAATCGAGCTCTACTTTTGCTGTAAAACGTTCCTGGCAGAATGTTTACATGTTAAGCATTTTTGCCAAGCTTGTTGTAGTTGATCCATGCATGCTATGTTGTTATTCTTGCCATGTTTAGCTTCTATGCCATGTCTACTTACTGGGTGTATGCTTATTTTGTCATGAAACGCCTTGTGGTGAGTGGACTCGTCGAGCTCGTAAACATGCCTCCTTAATATCTGTTTTGCCATGTTCTAGTTTTTCACGAAGTCTGAATCTGTTAACGATAATTGCTATGTTCACATGGTTGCCATTGTATTTTCTGATACCCTTTGGCTTATGGTCAGTAAGGGACTTTTGTTGTATGCTTTGAGTAGCTTCATGCCATGCCTTGCTTTGCCATGATATGTTCCTGTAGCAAGTTGTTATCGTGCTCTAAACATTGCTTCCTGATGTTATATTCCTGACTTGTTGTTATTTTCACTAAGTCTGTAACCTGTTATCTTTTGCACTTTTGCCATGCTTGTTTGAACCTGGTATAGAGTGAATTAGCCGTAGCTCAGTGTTCATATTTTGTCAAGCATCTTGAGTGGATCCCTGCCATGTATTTTGTTGTTATTTTAGAGTGTTGTAGCATGATGTTCTTGATGCATTTAGATGGCCTCGTGCTGTTAATCGCAGAACGGTGCCATATTTGTTTTGCTTGTCATTTGCAAACCGTGCATCCGATTCTGGTGATCTTTATATCGATTTCGACCGAAATCAACTCATCTTCCAGTGGCACTCTTGGTTTTTCAAGTTGAGGCCAGGTTCAATCTTTCCTTTTCGAAACATGCATATGCATAGCATATCACATCCCGCATATCATGACATGTTTTTGCATCATGTTGTTTGTGCATTGCACGTGGTTGATTGTGTCTCCTTTGCTTATTGTTCTTGCTTGGGTAGAGCCGGGAGACGAGTACGTGATCGACGAGCCCGTTGAGTACGTTTATGAGGATCAAGCTAACGTCAACTCGGAGAACTTTGCAGGCAAGATGACCATACCCTCGAAATCACTTCTATCTTTGCTTGCTAGATGCTCGCTCTTTTGCTATGCCTATGCTATGATACCAACCACTTGCTTATCATGCCTCCCATATTGCCATGTCAAACCTCTAACCCACCTTGTCCTAGCAAACCGTTGTTTGGCTATGTTACCGCTTTGCTCAGCCCCTCTTGTAGCGTTGCTAGTTGCAGGTGAAGATTGGAGTTTGTTCCTTGTTGGAACATGTTTATTGTTGGGATATCATTATTATATGTTGTCTATTTTAATGCATCTATACACTTGGTAAAGGGTGGAAGGTTCGGCCTTATGCCTGGTGTTTTGTTCCACTCTTGCCGCCCTAGTTTTCGTCATACCGGTGTTATGTTCCTTGATTTTGTGTTCCTTACACGGTTGGGTTATAATGGGAACCCCTTGACAGTTCGCCTTGAATAAAACTCCTCCAGCAATGCCCAACATTGGTTTTACCATTTGCGACCTAGCCTCTTTTTCCCTTGGGTTCCGCAGACTCAAGGGTCATCTTTATTTAAACCCCCGGGCCAGTGCTCCTCTGAGTGTTGGTCCAACCTGTCAGCTGCCGGTGGCCACCAGGGGCAACTCTGGGCTAGCCTACCGGAACCTTGGACAATCCGGTGTGCCTTGAGAACGAGATATGTGCAGCTCCTATCAGGATTTGTCGGCACATTCGGGTGGCTTTGCTGGTTTAGTTTTACCATTGTCGAGATGTCTTGTAACCGGGATTCCGAGTCTGATCGGATTGTGTTGGGAGAAGGAATATCCTTCATTGACCGTGAGAGCTTGTGATGGGCTAAGTTGGGACACCCCTGCAGGGATTTCAACTTTCGAAAGCCGTGCCCACAGTTATGGGCAGATGGGAGTTTGTTAATGTCTGGTTGTAGAAAACCTGAAACTTAACTTAATTAAAATGAATCAACAGAGTGTGTGTGTGGCCGTGATGATCTCTTTTCGGCGGAGTCCGAGAAGAGAACACGGTCTGGTGTTATGCTTGAACGTAGGTTGTTCTAGAATCACTTCTTGATCATAGTTGCTCGACCGTGCCTTTGCCTTCTCTTCTCACTCTCATTTGCATTTGTTAGCCACCATATATGCTTGTCGCTTGCTGCAGCTCCACCTCATACCTTTTACCTTTCCTATAAGCTTAAATAGTCTTGATCGCGAGGGTGTGAGATTGCTGAGTCCCCATGACTCACATATTACTTCCAAAACCAGATGTAGGGACCGATGATACCGCTCCAGGTGATTCGACTGAGCTGAAGTGGGAGTTAGATGAGGACTCAGGACGATACTACGTTTCTTTTCCAGACCATCAGTAGTGGTGCCTAGTTGGGGCGATCGGGGACTTTGTCGCATTTGGGGTTGTTCTTTATTTTGGTTCCGTTGTCGGACCTTGAGTGTATCTGGATGAATGTAATGATATTTATGCTATTGTGTGACATGGCGAGTGTAAGCCAACTATGTATCTCTTTCCCTTATTTATTACATGGGTTGTGTGAAGATTACCTCACTTTCGACATTGCTTACAATGCGGTTATGCCTCTAAGTCGTGCTTCGACGCGTGGGAGATATAGCCACATCGTGGGCGTTACAAGTTGGTAATCAGAGCCTTCCTCGACTTTAGGAGCCCCCTGCTTGATCGAATCACTAGCGTTGTTGAGTCTAGAAAAATGTTTTGAGTCATTTTTATATATATCGGAGAGTAGGATTCTTTTTACTCCTCAGTCCCTTCGTCGCTCTGGTGAGGCATCCTGACGTAGAGTTTTGACTCTTCTCTTCTCAAATTTTCACTAATTTTTTTTAGGATCACACGGGTATGTTGGAATCGTTCCGATGGTTTTGCAACGAGAACGTTGTTCTTGGTCCCTCTTGACATTTTGGGGTTGTGGAAGTGTCCCGGGGAGTTGATCTCTGAGGTGTTGTTGTCACAATTTTATCGTTGCAACTCTGGAATACCTCAGTTTCGCCGACATCAAAAATATCTTTTATGCAGTTGTTGGTGAGATAACCTCGACGCCACCCAGTACTGGGGCGGGAGTTCGGGAGTATCGCCATAACTCGTATAACGGATGCTTTTCGAAGGTTGAGGTAAATGATTTCCGAGGATTTCTTGGTTATGTGTTGAAGGATGGATACAGCTGGATGTAGGATTTGGTAGCTTTGGGTGAGATATTATGCTTCCCCTGTATCCCCAACACCTGATTGCATAACCGGGAAAGGTTCGGGAGTTTCATAGGTGGGAATTCATGTACCTCTAGTATTTCTTCCACGGATATTTGGTTTGTGATTGGGTAATCCTCACCAAGTATTTGTTCTTGTCCATACCTTGTTGTTTTATTCATCTACCTCTATCTAAGTGGCTTCTCAATTTATGGAAGTGTGACCATTTCAATTGGAATGCATTCGTTCATTTTGTTCGGGTGTTAAGACTATATGTTGCAATTTCGATCCATTTGATTCAGCTTGAATATATGTCTGTCAAGATGCTAACGGATGTCACCCTCTTCAGGATGGCTCCTCCAACGCGTCAGAATCCTGAACCGCCGCCACCACCTCCACCTCCGGAGGCATGGCAAGCTGTGATGGCCGCTACCAATGCAAACACGCAGCTGATCATGCAACTCTTGCTAGAGCGCAACCAAGGAAATCAAGGCCATGGCAACAATCAGAATCAGTTTGCTACACTCAACCAGTTCCTCCTAACCAGCCAAAGCCCTTCAATAACTGTGTCGAGGCAACAGACGCTGATGATTGGCTCGTGGATATCTGCAAGCATTTCGAGTGCAGCAACGTCAGGCCTGAGGAATTTGTCAAGTTTGCTTCGTTCCAACTCAAAGACCAAGCTGCCGAATGGTATGACCAATACAAAGATTCCAGAGGAGGTCGTGTGATTACCTGGGATGAATTCCGTCAAGACTTCAAAGCTCACCACATTCCTCAGAGTGTTGTTGAGAGCAAGCATGAGGAGTTCCGCAATCTGAAGCAAGGCAGCTGGTCTGTTCACTAGTATAACATCATGTTCCGGAAGCTCGCTCGTTTCGCTAAGCAAGACGTCCCCGACGAGAAGAGCATGATTTATCAGTTCAGAGGTGGCCTCAGAGAAGATCTCCAACTAGCTCTTGTGCTTTTTGAGCCGCAGAAGTATGATGAGTTTTACAACATGGCACTGAAACAAGAGACAGCTTAGCTCAAGTGCGATGCTTCCAAGAAGCGAGTCATAGATGCAACTCCTTCTTCCTCAACTCAAGTGGTGACTAAGCAGCAAAAGTATTGGTTGCCTCCTCCTCCTCCGTTCCATCAGCCTTATCAGCAGAAGAGCAAAGGTGGCAATGGATCTTCCCACCCACCCAACCCAGGCTTTCAGAACAAGACTTCGTCTCATGCTCCAAGATCAAGTGCTCCGTATCACCGTCCGCTTTCAGAGATCACGTGCAACAAGTGTTAGCAGAAGGGTCACTATGCCAACAAATGCTTCAATCAGAGGCGTCTTCTTCCTCCTCCTCCTCCTGTGAGATCTGCCAGCACCGCAGTGGTCAAGCATAATCCCAAGCATGCCAAGGTCAACTTGATGAACGCAGCTCAGGCAGAGAACTCGTCAAATGTGATTATGGGTAACCTTCTTGTTAACGATATTCCTGCAAAAGTTCTTTTTGACACTGGTGCATCGCATTGTTTCATATCGAGACCATTTGCATCTAAGCATGAGTTGGTTTTCAAAGTTTTTCCTAGACCGCTAGCAGTTTTCTCTCTGGGTAAACGCATGAACGCTAACTCCATGGTTCCAGATGTTACCATCATGTTGGGTGACTACAAGTTTCTGTCTTCTCCTACGGTTCTTGGTGACTCGGATATTGATCTTATTCTCGGAATGGACTGGCTTTCTAGGCACAGGCTCAACTTGATTGTGCTACCAGGCAGATTCAATTGACACATTCGTCTGAGGATGTAATCATTTTTGCCGCTCGTGATGATACCATTCGACTGTTTTCTCTCAACGTGAAGGCGCGAGTTGGATGCCATCTCTCAGATTCCAGTCGTTTGCGAATATCAAGACGCCTTTCCCGAAGAGCTTCCAGGAATGCCTCCGCACCGGCCAGTTGAATTCGTCATCGATCTTGAGCCTGGCACGGAACCTGTTTGCAAACGCCCTTACAAGCTTGGACCTGAAGAGTTGAAGGAGCTGAAGAAGCAACTCGATATTCAAGAGCGTATGGGTCTCATCCAACCAAGTTCTTCTCCATGGGGTTGTGGTGTTCTTTTCATCAAGAAGAAGGATGGAACGGACCGACTCTGTGTCGACTACCGTCCATTGAACAAGAAGACCATAAAGAACAAGTACCCACTTCCCAATATCAATGAGCTTTTCGAACAACTCAAAGGTGCTCAAGTGTTCTCCAAGCTTGATCTCCATATGGGCTATCATCAGATTCGCATTCGAGAAGAAAATATCCCCAAGACAGCATTCAGAACAAGCTATGGTTCATATGAATACACTGTCATGTCTTTCGGCCTTGTTAATGCTCCTCCAACATTCTCTCGCATGATGAACTTCATCTTCAACGCCTACACAAATGACTTCGTCTTGGTCTACCTCGATGACATTTTGGTTTTTTCCAAGAACAAAGAGGACCATGCCAAGCACTTGAGATTGGTGCTGGATAAACTCAGAGAACATCAGTTCTATGCGAAGTTTTCAAAGTGCGAGTTTTGGCTCGATGAGGTTCTCTACCTTGGGCATATCATCTCCGCCAAGGGCATAGCTGTTAATCCTAAGAAGGTGTCTGCAATTGTGAATTGGGAACCACCTCAGAATGTGAAGCAACTCTGCAGCTTCCTTGGGCTCGAAAGCTATTGTAGAAGGTTCATTGAGAACTTCTCTAAGATTGCGAAGCCTCTTTCTAACCTTCTCCAGAAGCATGTGAAGTATATCTGGTGGCCTGAATGTGACATCGCTTTCACCACCCTCAAAGAGAAGTTAGTCAATGCTCCAGTTCTGACTCCTCCTGACGAATCCAAACCGTTCGAGGTCTTCTGTGATGCTTCCCTTCAAGGTCTCGGTGTAGTGTTGATGCAAGAGAAGAAAGTTGTGGCCTATACCTCTTGTCAGTTGAAGCCCAATGAAAAGAACTACCCCACTCATGAGCTCGAGTTGGCGGTAGTTGTCCATGCTCTTTTAACATGGAGACATCTCTTATTGGGAAGAAAAGTGGACATCTTCACTGATCACAAGAGTCTCAAGTACATCTTCACTCAGCCAAACCTAAACCTCAAGCGGACTCGTTGTGTCGTGATGATTCAAGAGTATAATCCGAGTATCTAATATACTCCAGGCAAGGCCAATGTAATTCCTGACGCATTGAGCAGGAAGGCTTACTGCAACAGTTTGATTATCAAGCCTTACCAACCCGAGCTTTGTGAAGCTTTCCGCAAACTCAATCTTCAAGTTGTTCCTCAAGGATTTATTGCCAACCTCCAAGTCTCTCCTACTTTGGAAGATCAGATTCGCGAGGCTCAACTTCTTGATGCTATGGTGAAGAAGGTGAAGATTGGGATTGCCAAGAGTCAACCCAAGTACAAGTGCTATCGTCTTGATGGCAAGGATACTCTATTCTTCGAGGATCGCATTGTGGTGCCTAAAGGTGACCTTCGTAAAGTCACTATGAATGAGGCTCACAATTCACTCCTCTCTATTCACCCTGGAAGTACAAAGATGTACCAGGACCTCAAGCAGTCGTATTGGTGGACTCGAATGAAGCGCGAGATTGCTCAGTTCGTGAACGAATGTGATGTCTACAGAAGAGTGAAAGCAGAACACCAACGACCAGCTGGTCTCCTCCAACCTCTTGCCATTCTAGAATGGAAGTTTGACCATATTGAGATGGACTTCGTGACTGGATTTCCAAAGTCCAAGCATGGAAATGATGCTATCTTTGTTCTCATCGACAAGCTCACTAAAGTGGCTCATTTTCTTCCTATCAAAGAATCTATCACAGCAGCTCAGTTGGTAGAGCTATATACCTCCAGGATTGTCTCTCTGCACGGCATTCCACAGTTGATATCTTCATATCGTGGTAGCATCTTCACCACTAAGTTTTGGGATTCTTTTCAGAAGGCCATGGGCACCAACATCCACTTCAGCACAGCTTTTCATCCTCAAACTAGTGGCCAAGTCGAGCGAGTCAATCAAATTCTTGAAGATATGCTCAGGGCATGTGTCATCTCTTTCGGTATGAAGTGGGAAGATTGTCTTCCATATGTCGAGTTCTCCTACAACAACAACTTCCAAGCAAGTTCGGGCAAGGCCCCATTCGAGATTCTCTATGGCAGGAAGTGTCGTACTCCTCTTAACTGGTCAGAGACTGGTGAACGCCAATTTCTTGGCAGTGACTTGATCACAGAGGCTGACGAAATGTGCAAAGTCATTCATGAAAATCTCAAAGACGCGCAATCGCGCTAGAAGAGTTACTATGATAGCAAGCATCGTGACTTGGCTTTCGAGATCGGAGACCATGTCAACCTCTGCATCTCTCCAATGAAAGGTACTCGTCGCTTCAGTATCAAAGGGAAGCTTGCCCCTAGATACGTGGGTCCTTTCAAGATCATTGGCAGAAGAGGCGATCTCGCCTATCAACTTGAGTTTCCGTCCAAATTTGCAAACGTGCACGGCATGTTTCATGTGTCTCAACTTCGCAAGTGTTTCAAGACTCCTGACCGCACCGTCAACTTTGAAGAGATTGATCTCCAAGAAGACATGTCTTATGATGAGCACCCCGTTGCTATTCCTGAAGAAACT
The DNA here is from genome assembly GCF_018294505.1 of Triticum aestivum. Lineage (NCBI taxonomy): Eukaryota > Viridiplantae > Streptophyta > Magnoliopsida > Poales > Poaceae > Triticum > Triticum aestivum. The sequence goes on along the minus strand of NC_057812.1, from coordinate 336,201,340 downwards.
GAGCGCAAGACTCGCAACAATTTTATCAAATTCCTGAAAGTCAAGTGGTCACATCATTCCGACCGTGAAGCCACCTGGGAACGCGAGGATCACCTCCATTCTGAGTACCTGGAGTTTTTCTAGTCCTAGATCTCGGGACGAGATCCTTTCGTAGTGGTGGAGTGTTGTAACACCCCGTATATAACTTGCCATATTAGTATTCCAACTCTTGCCTTTTCTGGCACTAAGTTATTTTATTTCCTCGTTGTCGGGTTTTTGTCTTTATGTTGTTTTGTCTTTGTCATGCATCTCATATCATGTCATCATGTGCATCGCATTTGCATACGTGTTCGTCTCATGCATCTGAGCATTTTCCCCGTTGTCCGTTTTGCATTCCGGTGCTCCTATGTCCTCCGGTGTCCCTTTCTACCTCTTTTCATGTGTGGGTGCTAAACGTTTTCGGATTGGACCGAGACTTGCCAAGCGGCCTGGGTTTACTACCGGTAGACCGCCTGTCAAGTTTCGTGCCATTTGGACTTTGTTTGATACTCCAACAGTTAACCAAGGAACCGAAAAGGCCTCGTGTGTGTTGCAGCCCAACACCTCTCCAAAGTGGCCCAAAACCCACCTAAACCTCCTCCATCATCTAGGTCGTTCGATCACGATCGCGTGGCCGCAAACCGTGCTCAATTTGGAGCCTCCTAGCTCCCTCTACCTATAAATATAGACACTCCCACGAAATTTTCAGATCTTTTCTACCCTAACCCTAGCCCCCCTCTTCCTCCGCGCGCCACTCAGCGCCCGCCACGTGGCGTCCCGCCACCCACCGCCGTCGCGGCCCGCCGAAGCCCGGGGAGGGCCCCCGCGGCCCATCCGGCCACCGCCGCCGCCTCGGTCTCCCCCCGCCCGCGCCTCCTCGCTACGATGCCACGCGCCGTCCCCGACGTCATTCGCCGCACCAGCTCGCCGACCGGAGCTCGCCGCCGTCCCCGACGTCATTCGCCGCACCAGCTCGCCGACCGGAGCTCGCCGCCGTCCCAGCCTGCATCCCCACGCCTCCTCGCGCCCCACGGTGGCCGAAGCCGCGCCCACCGCCAGATCCGGTCGGGAGAGGCCGGATCCGCCTCTCCCTCGCCTCCCCACCGCCCGGGGATTTGACCCCCCTGGGTCTATGACATGCGGGCCCTGCCCGGCTAATTAATCTAGTCTAGGTTTAAATTTAATTAGTTTAACCTAGGTTAGTGCTAATTAAACTAGGTTAGTTTAGTTAGACACTAACACACGGGACCCACTGGTCAGGTTTGACCTGGACCGTGCCCCGTTGACCTGCTGACGTCATGATGATGTCAGGCTGACGCAGTAATCCTTTTATGGAATTTAAATAAATCTTAAATGATTTATTTGTTTTAGAAAATATCCAAAGCTTTGAAAAATCATAGAAAATAATCTATATATAACTCCAAGGGAAATAAGTTATATATGAAAAATGATCAGAAAAATATGAAGAATATGTTTATGCCATGTTCATGCATGTTTGAGCAAGTTAACATCACTTTTTAGGACAAACAATGTAACTGGCATTTGTTTATTCACACATGAAGTTTGAATTTGAACCTAGGGTTCAAACCAACTTCATCTAATCTGGACTCTAGTTACATTTGCTCAAACACAAGCATATTGCCATGTCATGATCATGCATCCTATTGTTGCATTGCATTGATTGTGTCCTTCTCTGTTTGCCGGTAACCATCCCCTCTTAATAGATGGTGTTTCCGACGATATGATCAATGACACTGATGAAGAGCTATATTATCTTCAGAAGTGCCAGGCAAGAAGAACCCCCTTGTTCATTCCGATACAATCCCACTCTCTCGCTCCTACTCTCTTGTACTGCATTAGGACAACAACGATTCAACTGTTACATGCTGCGGTAGTTGAACCCCTTTCCTCTGCATGACCTGTCATTGCCACAGTAAATAGAGACCTGATGAGCCTACTCATTCATGTTTGTTTGTCATGCCTGCTACTGCTTAGAGTTGAGTCAGGTCTAATTCATCGGGGATGAATTGGAACGGTGATGAACATGTCCTAATGTGTGTGAGCTAAGTGTGTGAACACGATTTGGTAAACATAGCGGTGAGAGGCCCTGTAGGAGTACATGGTGGGTTGTCTCACTGAAACCGTTCTCAGGAACTGAGTTCTGTGTTTGTGATCCATGAACAACTACTACCACTCATTGGGATCCTTAATTGACCCTCTCGACTTATTAACTGCCCTAGTCCTCTGTCCAGGAGTTGCAACTAGTTTCTAGTGTTTATAGGATATGTGTTGGCGGCCGTGCGTAGCCCTGACCCTAGGGGTGGGCTATGATGCGGTAGATACACCATGGCACAGTGTACCGGGCGCCCGTTTGGTGTCTCGAGAACCTTGCACACATCGTTTGGGGCTGTGAGCAAAACTCCGGCCAGATCTCCTCGCGGATGGAACCCGAATAGGTGATAAACCTGGAGTAGAGACTTGTGTGGTTAGTCAGGTCGTGGCCGACTCCCTCGCCAGGCTTCCGCTTGAAGGTTGCCGAGATACACGACATGTACATGGTGGTAAGTGGAGAGAGCGTGTGTGAAGAAGTACACCCCTGCAGGGTTAACATCATCTATTCGAATAGCCGTGTCTGCGGTAAAGGACTTCTGGGTTGCCTATAACAGTTCATAGACAAGTGAAAGTGGATACTCTAAAATGCGCAAGATAAGTGTGAGTGCTATGGATGGCGTTCTCGTAGGGAGACGGGAGCGGATCCATAGTGGTGTATTGATATGGTGAATATGTGGACTCGTGTGCGCCACCTCAAAAGAGTTGCTTGCAGTGATAGTTCAAGTTAGCCGCTGAGTCAAAGCTGGTTTGCTGCAGTCAAACTCCACCACCCCCCTTTGTTGATACCGATGCATATATAGTTAGTTCTGATGTAAGTCTTGCTGGGTACATTTGTACTCACGTTTGCTTAATTTATGTGTTGTAGAGAGACTTCAGTCTCGCTAGTAGTTCCACGTGGACTTCGACGTTTAGCTTGTTACCTCAGCTACGATCTTGTGCCCTCGGCAGGGTCTTGTAGATAGTCAGGCTTCTCAGCCTTCTTCTTTTGTAGTTGTCTGTACTCAGACAAGTTAAGCTTCCGCATGTGCTTGTTGCTTGTATGCTCTGTATGTTGGGTCACGAGACCATGTTTGTAATACTTGGCTCCTCGGAGCCTAATGAATAAATACATTGAGTCGTAGAGTTATGTTGTGATGCCATGTTGTATTTACACATATCGAGCATATTGTGTGTATGATTGAAATGCTTGATATGTGTGGGATCCGACAACCTAGTTGTTTATCCTTGGTAGCCTCTCTTATGGGGAAATGTAGTCTTGTGCTTCCATGAGCCATAGTAGTCCGCTACAGCTCGGTTCATCGGAGTCCTGCTAGCCCGGCACTACTTCTCCGGAACACTTGACTGGGTGGCATGTGATTCACTTCATTCATGTGTCTGTCCCTTCGAGGAAATGTCACGAAGTGACATCCGGAGTCCTGCCTAGCCTGCTACAGCCCGGTTCAATGGAGTCCTGTTAGCCCAGTGCTATAGCCCAGATTCGCACGCTGCTGACCGACATGCTCGATGTTGATTCATGTATGCCTGTCCCTGTAAGTTAGTGCCACTTTGGGTTCACGACTAGTCATGTCGGTCCAGGTTCTTTGTCATATGGATGCTAGTGACACTATCATATACATGAGCCAAAAGGCGCAAACGGTCCCGGGCCAGGTAAGGTGGCACCCGTGGGAATACCGTGCGTGAGACCGCAAAGTGATATGATGTTAAATGCTAGATCAGTGTGACTTAGGATAGGGGTCCTGACACCAAATCGGAGAAATGTGTCTTCATAGGATACACAAAGGAGACTGTTGGGTATACCATCTATCACAGATCCGATGGCAAGATATTCGTTGTTAAGAATGGATCCTTTCTAGAGAAGGAGTTTCTCTCGAAAGAATTGAGTGGGAGGAAAGTAGAACTTGATGAGGTAATTGTACCTTCTCCTGAATTGGGAAGTATTTCTTCACTGAAATCAGTTCCCGAATTGGAAAGTTTCGGATTAAGTTACTACCAAACCTCGTAGGTCAACCAGAGTATGTTCCACACCAGAGTGGTACAGTAATCCTATTCTAGAGTTCATGTTACCTGACCAGGATGAACCTACAAACTATGAGGAAGCAATGATGAGCCCAAATTCCGTGAAATGGCTTGAGGCCATGAAATCTGAGATAGGATCCATGTATGAAAACAAAGTATGGACTTTGGTGGAATTGCCCGTTGATTAGCAAACCATAGAAAATAAATGGATCTTCAAGAGGAAGACGGACGCTGATAGTAGTGTTACTATCTACAAAGCTCGACTTGTCGAAAAGGGTTTTTGACAAGTTCAAGATGTTGACTACGATGAGATTTTCTTACTCGTACCGATGCTTAAAGCCTGTCCGAATCATGTTAGCAATTGCCACATTTCATGAAATCTGGCAAATGGATGTCAAAAACTACATTCCTTTATAGATATATTAAAGAAGAGTTGTATATGATGCAACAAGAAGGTTTTGTCAATCCTAAAGGTGCTAACAAAGTGTGCAAAGCTCTAGCGATCCATCTATGGTCTGGTGCAAGCATCTCGGAGTTGGATTATACGCTTTGATGAGTTGATCAAAGCATATAGTTTTATACAGACTTGCGGTGAAGCCTGTATTTACAAGAAAGTGAGTGGGAGCGCTACAGCTTTTCTGATAAGTATATGTGTATGACTTATTGTTGATCGGAAATGATGTAGAATTTTACTGGAAAGCATAAAGGAGTGTTTTAAAGGAGTTTTTAAAAGAAAGACCTCGGTGAAGCTGCTTACATATTGAGCATCAAGATCTATAGAGATAGATCAAGACTCTTGATAAGATATTTTCAATGAGTACATACCTTGACAAGATTTTGAAGTAGTTCAAAATAGAACAGTCAAAGAAGGAGTTTTTGCCTGTGTTGCAAGGTGTGAAGCTGAGTAAGACTCAAAACCCGACCACGGCAGGAGAGAGAAAGAGAATGAAAGTCATTCCCTATGCCTCAGCGATAGGTTCTATAAAGTATGCCATGTTGTGTACCAGATCTATTGTATACCCAACACTGAGTTTGGCAAGGGAGTATAATAGTGATCTAGGAGTATATCACTAGACAATGGTCAAAATTATCCTTAGTGGAATAAGGATATGTTTCTCGATTATGGAGGTGACAAAAGGTTCGTTGTAAAGGGTTATGTCGATGCAAGATTTGACACTGATCCAGATGACTCTAAGTCTCAATCTGGATAGATATTGAAAGTGGGAGCAATTAGCTAGAGTAGCTCCGTCCAGAGCATTGTTGACATAGAAATTTGCAAAATACATACGGATCTGAATATGGCAGACCGGTTGACTAAACTTCTCTCACAAGCAAAACATGATCTTTGGGTGTTAATCACATGGCGATGTGAACTAAGATTACTGACTCTAGTAAACCCTTTGAGTGTTGGTCACATGGCGATGTGAACTATGGGTGTTAATCACATGGTGATGTGAACTATTGGTGTTAAATCACATGGCGGTGTGAACTAGATTATTGACTCTAGTGCAAGTTGACGACTGAAGGAAATATGCCCTAGATGGAATAATAAATTATTATTTATTTCCTTATTTCATGATAAATGTTTATTATTCGTGCTAGAATTGTATTAACCTGAAACTTAGTACATGTGTGAATGCATAGACAAAACAAAGTGTCCCTAGTATGCCTCTACTTGACTAGTTCGTTTATCAAAGATGGTTATGTTTCGTAACCATAGACATGTGTTGTCATTTGATGAACGGGATCACATCATTAGGAGAATGCTGTGATGGACAAGACCCATTCGTTAGCTTAGCATTATGATCGTTACAATTTCATTGCTACTGCTTTCTTCATGACTTGTACATGTTCTTCAGACTATGAGATTATGCAACTCCCGAATACCGGAGGAACACTTTGTTTGCTACCAAACGTCACAACATAACTGGGTGATTATAAAGGTGCTCTACAGGTGTCTCCGATGGTGTTTGTTGAGTTGGCATAGATCAAGATTAGGATTTGCCACTCTGATTGTCGAAGAGGTATCTCTGGGCCCTCTCAGTAATGCACATCAATATAAGCCTTGCAAGCAATGTAGCTAATGAGTTAGTTACGTGATGTAGCATTACGGAATGAGTAAAGAGACTTGCCAGTAACGAGATTGAACTAGGTATTGAGATACCAACGATCGAATCTCGGGCAAGTAACATACCGATGACAAAGGGAACAACGTATATTGTTATGCGGTTTGACCGATAAAGATCTTCGTAGAATATGTGGGAGACAATATAAACGTCCAGGTTCCGCTATTGGTTATTGACCGGAGACATGTCTCCGTCATGTCTACAGAGTTCTCTAACCCGTATGGTCTGCATGCTTAATGTTAGGTGACAATCGACATTATGAGTTTATGTGTTTTGATGAACCGAAGGTTGTTTGGAGTCTCGGATGTGATCACGGGCATGACGAGGAGTCTCGAAATGGTCGAGACATAAAGATCGATATATTGGAAGCCTATGTTTGGACATCGGAAAGGTTTTGCGTGAGTTCGGACATATACCGGAGTACCGGGGGGTTACAGGAACCCCCCGGAAAGTATATGGGCCCTAATTGGCTTTAGTGGAGAGAGAGAGAGGCTGCCAGGGCAGGCCACGCGCCCCCTCCCCCTCTGGTCCAAATTGGACTAGGAAGGGGGGCGGCACTCCCCTTTCCTTCCTCCCTCTCTCCCCCTTCCTTCTCTCCTAGTCCAACTAGGGAAAGGGGGGAATCCTACTCCTGGAGGGAGTAGGACTCGTCCAGGTCGCGCCAGAGAGGGCCGGCCCTCCCCCATCCTCCACTCCTTTATATACAGGGGAGGGGGGACCCCATAGACACACAAGTTGATCATTGATCCCTTAGCCGTGTGCGGTGCCCCCCTCCACCATAATCCACCTCGGTCATATCGTAGCGATGCTTAGGCGAAGCCCTGTTCCGGTAGCATCATCATCACCGTCATCACGCCATCGTGCTGACGAAGCTCTCCCTCGACACTCTGCTGGATCGTGAGTTCGTGGGATGTCACCAAGCCGAACGTGTGGAGATCACGGAGGTGTCGTACTTTCGGTACTAGGATCGGCCGATCATGAAGATGTATGACTACATCAACCGCGTTGTCATAACGCTTCCGCTTACGGTCTACGAGGGTACATGGACAACACTCTTCCCCTCTCATTGCTATGCATCACCATGATCTTGCGTGTGCGTAGTAAATTTTTTGAAATTACTACGTTCCCAACACGGCATGCCATAGAGGATAAATGGATCTTCAAGAAGAAGACTGACGCCGACGGTAATGTCACTGTCTACAAAGCTTGACTTGTTGCAAAAGGTTTTCGACAAGTTCAAGGAGTTGACTATGATGAGACCTTCTCACCCGTAGCGATGCTTAAGTCTGTCCGAATCATGTTAGCAATTGCCGCATTTTATGATTGTGAAATTTGGCAAATGGCTATGAAAACTGCATTCCTTGATGGATATCTTAAAGAAGAGTTGTATCCGATGCAACCGGAAGGTTTTGTCAATCCAAAAGGTGCTAACAAAGTGTGCAAGCTCCAGCGATCCATTTGTGGACTAGTGCAAGCCTCTCGGAGTTGGAATATATGCTTTGATAGTGTGATCAAAGCATATGGTTTTATACAAACTTTTCGAGAAGCATGTATTTACAAGAAAGTGAGTGGGAGCTCTGTAGCATTTCTGATATTATATGTAGATGACATATTGTTGATCGGAAATGATACTGAATTTCTGAATAGCATAAAAGGATACTTGAATAAGAATTTTTGAATGAAAGACCTCGGTGAAGCTGCTTATATATTGGGCATCAAGATCTATAGAGATAGATCAAGACGCTTAATTGGACTTTCACAAACCACATACCTTGATAACATTTTGAAGAAGTTTAAAATGGATCAAGCAAAGAAAGGGTTCTTGCCTGTGTTGCAAGGTGTGATGTTGAGTCAGACTCAATGCCCGACCACTGCAGAAGACAGATAGAAAATGAAAGTCATTCCCTATGCTTCAGCCATAGGTTCTATCATGTATGCAATGCTGTGTACCAAACCTGATGTGTGCCTTGCTATTAGTTTAGCAGGGAGATACCAAAGTAATCCAGGAGTGGATCACTGGACAGTGGTCAAGAACATCCTAAAATACCTGAAAAGGACTAAGGATATGTTTCTCGTTTGTGGAGGTGACAAAGAGCTCGTCGTAAGCGGTTACGTCGATGCAAGCTTTGACACTGATCCAGATGACTCTATGTCACAAACCGTATACGTATTTTTATTAAATGGTGGAGCTGTCAGTTGGTGCAGTTCCAAGTAGAGCGTCTATAACACCCCGGATGTAACTTTCCCAATTTGTACTCCAACTCTTGCCGTTTCCGGCGTTAAGTTATTTTATTTTCTCGGGTTCGGGTCTTTGTCTCCATGTGTTGTTATCGTTGTCATGCATATCATATCTTGTCATCATGTGCATTGCATTTGCATACGTGTTCATCTCATGCATTCAAGCATTTTCCCCGTTGTCCATTTTGCATTCCGGCGCTTCGTTCTCCTCCGGTGGTCAATTCTAGCTTTCTTTCGTGTGTGGGGATTAAACATTTCCGGATTGGACCGATACTTTCCAAGCGGGCTTGGTTTACTACCAGTAGACTGCCTGTCAAGTTTCGTATCATTTGGACTTCGTTTGATACTCCAACGGTTAACCGAGGGACCGAAAAGGCCTCGTGTGTGTTGCAGCCCAACACCCCTCCAATTTGGCCCAAAACCCACCTAAACCTGCTCCATCATCTAGATCGTTCGATCACGATCGCGTGGCCGAAAACCGCACCTCATTTGGACTCTCCTAGCTCCCTCATAGGTCCTCCTCGAAATCTCGGATCCCCCCCGAAACCCTAGTCGTCTTCCACCTCTCGCCGCCAGACATGTCCGATTCGGGCCGGACGTGTCCGTCCTGTCCCGCCGTCGCCACGTGGCGCAACCCCACTGGCCCGGCCGCATCCCCCGCCGCACCGGCCCGCAGGCCCAACCGAGGCCCCCGCGGCCCGAAGCCGAGCCGCCTCGCCCGCCCGACCGCGCCGCCTCGCCCGCTGCCTCCGCCGCCGAACCATCGCCTTTCCCCGCCGCCTTTGCCTCGCCGCCGACCAGGATCTCGCCGGAGCCGTGAGCATCACCGTCCCGCGCCCCCTCACCGTCCCCGGTGGCCGGAGACCGCCACCCGCCGCCGGATCCGGACGGGGAGAGGCCGGATCCACCTCTCCCTCGCCTCCCCGCCGCTTCTTCGCTCGCCGGAGCCGCCGATGAACAGTGCGCCGCTGCCTCGGTTCGCGTGCCGTGAGTAGTAAACCCTAGATCCGGAGGTTGTTTTTCTTCTAAGTCCCGAAATTCTCAGATCCAAGTGCCCATGTTCATAGCCTCGTAACTTTGCATCCGTAGCTCGGATTCATGCATATAGCATATTGAAATGTTCATCTCAAAGAGTACATCATTTCATTCCATTGCATCATTTTCATTTGAGTTCATCTTGATGCCTGAAATGCCGTTAGAAGAGGGCTACTTGAGATAATTGTCAGATCTGCTACTCCGTTTAGCCTTTTGTCATTTTTGCCATGATTATTGTGTGCATGATATGCCCTTATGCTCTACATATGTTTTGTTAAGGGTTTTTTCATCTTTCCAGAGGTGCAACCCATGTATTTTTGTGATGTGTGTGGTGACTAGTACATGCTTGCAAAGTGGTGCACATGTTATTTCTATTTTCAGGGACTTAGCATTTCCACTAAGTCCTTGAGCTGTTTATTTCATATGGCCATATGTTCATGTTGTTTCCTAGTGATCCGTGCCTCTTTTGAGGATGATCAGTAAGGATGTGTTGTTAATCTTGTAGTGCTCTATCCATCCATGTCTTTGTTTGCAATTATGGAGCACCCTAGCTTGAGTAAATCGAGCTCTATTTTTGCTACTTTGTGAATCTGGGCAGATTGTCAACTTGTTTGCAATTTTGCCGATGATGTTGTAGTTGATCCGTGCATGCTATGCTATTGTTCTTGCTAGTTCTAGCTTGCATTTTATGTATTCTTGATGGCTGTATGATTGGCTTATCATGACTTGCTCTGTGGTGAGTGCATCGAGCTCGTAAACAAGCCTACTTGAGTTATGTTTTCAGCATGCTCCAGTTTTCACCAAGTCTGAGAACTGATTATGTTTTTGCTATGTTCACATGCTTGCAATTGTATTTTCTGATCCCTTTTGGCTCAAGGTCACTAAGGGACTTTTGTTAAGCTCTTTGAGTAGTTCCATGCCATGCTTTACTTTGCCATGTTCAGGTCCTGTAGCATGTAGTTTTGTTGCTCCGAAGAGTGCTACCTGATCTGAAGTTCTAGACAAGTGTTAATTTCACGAAGTCTGAGATCTGTTTGCCATATGCATTTTTGCCATGCTTGTTTGAACCTTTTAATGGATGAATTGGCCGTAGCTCAGTGCTAGACTTTTGTTAAGCATCTTGAATGCATCTCTGCCACGTATTTTGTTGTTATGTTTGGGTGCTGTAGCATGTTCATCTCATTGCATTTAGATGGCTACTTGCTATAAATCGCAGACCGGTGTCATATTTGAATCGCTTGCCATTTCCAAACCGTAACTCCAATTCCGGCGTTCTTTATATCGTTTCCAAGTGATTTCATCTCTTCTTTCCAGTGGCACACTTGGATTTCCATGTTGAGGCCAGTTTCTTGCATTTCCTGTCATATCTTGCATATGCATCCCGCATCGCATCCCGCATAGCATATCACCATTGCATCATATTGATTGATCCTTGCACGTGGTTGATTGTGTCCTTGTTGCTTGTTTGTCTTGTTTGGGTAGAGCCGGGAGACGAGTTCGCTAACGAGGAGCCCGTTGAGTTTGCTTTCGAGGATCCAGTCAACTCTGACAACTGTGCAGGCAAGATGACCAAACCCTCGAAATCACTACTATCTTTGCTATGCTAGATTGCTCGCTCTTTCGCTATGCCAATGCTACGATGCCTACCACTTGCTTTCAAGCCTCCCAAAGTGCCATGTTAAACCTCTAACCCACCATGTCCTAGCAAACCGTTGATTGGCTATGTTACCGCTTTGCTCAGCCCCTCTTATAGCGTTGCTAGCTGCAGGTGAAGATTGGAGGCTGTTCCTTGTTGGAACATTTATTTACTTGTTGGGATATCATTATATTATCTTGTTATCATAATGCATCTATATACTTGGTAAAGGGTGGAAGGCTCGGCCTCTCGCCTAGTGTTTTGTTCCACTCTTGCCTCCCTAGTTTTCGTCATATCGGTATTATGTTCCCGGATTTTGCGTTCCTTACGCGGTTGGGTTATAATGGGAACCCCTTGATAGTTCTCCTTGATTAAAGCTTTTCCAGCAATGCCCAACCTTGGTTTTACCTGTTGCCACCTAGCCTTTTCTTTCCCTTGGGTTCTGCAGACTCGAGGGTCATCTTATTTTAACCCCCCCCGGGCCAGTGCTCCTCTGAGTGTTGTTCCAAACTGTCAGCCGCCGGTGGCTACCAGGGGCAACTTTGGGCTGGCCTACCAGAAGTTTAGACAATCTGATGTGCCCTGAGAAAGAGATATGTGCAGCTCCTATCGGGATTTGTCGGCACATTCGGGCGGTGTTGCTGGTCTTGTTTTAACCTGTCGAACTGTCTTGAGTAACCAAGATACCGAGTCTGATCGGAACGTCTTGGGAGGAGGTCTATTCCTTCGTTGACCGTCAGAGCTTGTCATGGGCTAAGTTGGGACTCCCCTGCAGGGATTTGAACTTTCAAAAGTCGTGCCCGCGGTTATGGGCAGATGGGAATTTGTTAATGTCCGGTTGTAGATAACTTGAACCTTAATTTAATTAAAATGAATCAACTGAGTGTGTTACCATGATGGCCTCTTCTCGGCGGAGTCCGGGAGGTGGACACGGTGTTGGAGTTATGCTTGCGCAGGTTGCTCTCTAGTTTATCGCTCGCGCTTTGCCTCCTTTTCTCGCTCTCTTTTGCGGAAAAATTAGCCACCATATTTCGCTAGTCGCTTGCTGCAGCTCCACATATTTTACCTTGCCATACCTATAAGCTTAAATAGTCTTGATCGCGAGGGTGTGAGATTGCTGAGTCCTTGTGGCTCACAGATTACTATTACACCAGATGCAGGGCCTGATGATTCCGCTCCAGGAGACGCGTTTGAGCTCAAGTGGGAGTTCGACGAAGACACTCAACGTTACTATGTTTCCTTTCCTGACGATCAGTAGTGGTGCCCAGTTGGGGGTGATCGGGACCGTGTCGCATGTTGGGTTCTCTTTTATTTTGGCGCCGTAGTCGGGCCATGAGTGTTTGGTTGATGCAATGTTATTTATGTACTTGATTGACGTGGCGAGTGTAAGCCAACTATGTTATCTCCCCTTTATGATTTATATTACATGGGATGTTGTTTAGATTGCCTAACTTGCGACATATGCCTTCAATGCGATTATGCCTCTAAGTCGTGCCTCGACAGGTGGGAGATATAGTCGCATCGAGGGTGTTCCTAGTTGGTAATCAGAGCCTTCCCCGACCTTAGGAGCCCCATTGCTTGATCGTTCTTAGTGGCCGAGTTGTGTCTAGAAAAATATTTTGAGTCATTTAGGAATTATATATCGGAGAGTTTAGGAATTCTTTTTACTTCCCAGTCTCCTCATCGCTCTGGTAAGGCATCCCGACGTAGAGTTTTGACTCTTCTGTTCTCAAATTTCACTAAAAACATTTTAGGATCACGCGGGTATCTTGGAATCGTTCCGATGGTTTTATGATGAGAACATTGTCTTGGTGCTTCCTGTCAGGGGTTTTGTGGAAGTGTCCCGGGGAGTTGAGCTCTGAGGTGTTGTCGTCATAATTTTATCGTTGCAGTTCTAGAATACGTGAGTTTAGTACGCCGGCATCGAAAATCTCTTTTATGCAGTTCGTTGGTGAGATAACCTCGATGCCACCCAGTACTGGGGCGGGAGTTCGGGAGTATCGCCATAACTTGTATAACGGATGCTTTTCGAAGGTTGAGGTAGATGGTTTCCGAAGGTTTCTTGGTTATGTGTTGAAGGATGGATACAGCTGGATGTAGGATTTGCTAGTTTGGGTGAGATATTATGCTTCCCCTGTATCCCCAACACCTGATTGCATAACCGGAAAGGTTCGGGAGTTTCATAGGTGGGAATTCTTGTAGCTCTAGTTCTTCTTCCACGGATATTGGTTTGAGATTGGGATTTCTTACCGATTATTCGTTCTTGATCCGTACCTTGTTGATTTATTTCTCTATCTTAATTCTATGTGGCTTCTCAATTTATGGATATGTGACCATTTCAAGAGGAATGAATTCGTTCATTTTGTTCGGATGTGAAGACTCTATGTTGCAATTTTCATTCCGTTGGATTCAACTTCAATATTTATCTGTCAATGTGCTAATGGTGGTCAACCTCTTCAGGATGGCTCCTCCAACGCGCACGACTCCGAATCCTAATCCGCCACCACCTCCCCCTCCTTCGGAGGCACGGCAAGCTGTGATGGCCGCAACCAATGCAAACACACAGTTGATCATGCAAATTCTTCAAGAGCGCAATCAAGGCAACCGAGGGAATCAAGGCAACAATCAGAGTCACTTTGATTCACTCCACCAGTTCCTTGCTAACGGGCCAAAGACTTTCAGCAATTGTGTTGAAGCAACCGATGCTAACGATTGGCTAGTGGATCTGTGCAAGCATTTCGAGTGCTCCGTATCACCGTTCGCTTTCAGAGGTCACGTGCAACAAGTGCCAACAGAAGGGTCACTATGCCAACAAGTGTTTCAACCAGAGGCGTCTTCCTGCTCCTCCTCCTGTCAGATCGGCAAGTACAGCTGTGGTCAAGCATAACCCCAAGTACGCCAAGGTCAATATGGTGAATGCAGCTCAGGCAGAGGATTCATCAGATGTCATCATGGGTAAACTTCCTGTTAATGATATTCCCGCAAGAGTTCTTTTTGACACTGGTGCATCGCAGTGCTTTATCTCGAGACCTTTTGCATCTAAGCATGGGTGGTTTTCTCAAGTTATGCATAAGCCATTAGCAGTTGTCTCTCCGGGTAAATGTTTGCTTGCTAACTACGAAGTTCCGGATATTTCTATCTCGATGGGTGATTTCAAGTTTCTGGCTTCTCCAATGATCCTTGGTAACTCGGATATTGATCTTATTCTCGGGATGGATTGGCTTTCTAAGCACAAGGCTCAGCTTGATTGTGCAGCCAGGAAGATTCAATTGACTCATTTGTCTGAGGATGTAATTGTCTTTGCCGCTCGGGATAATACTATCCGTATGTTTTCTCTCAATGAGAAGGGTGAACACGATGCTTTCTCGCAAATTCCAGTCATTTGCGAATATCAGGACGTCTTTCCAGAAGAGCTTCCAGGAATGCCTCCGCATCGGCCAGTTGAATTCGTTATTGATCTTGAGCCTGGCACAGAACCTGTGTGCAAGCGTCCATACAAGCTCGGACCTGAAGAGTTGAAGGAGCTGAAGAAGCAACTCGATATTCAAGAGAAAATGGGTCTCATCCGCCCTAGTTCTTCTCCGTGGGGTTGTGGTGTTCTTTTTGTGAAGAAGAAGGATGGAACGGATCGACTTTGTGTTGATTACCGTCCATTGAACAAGAAGAGCATCAAGAACAAATACCCACTTCCCAACATCAATGAGCTGTTCGAACAACTCAAAGGTGCCCAAGTATTCTCCAAGCTTGATCTCCGTATGGGTTATCATCAGATTCGAATCCGTGAGCAAGATATTCCCAAGACGGCTTTCAGGACAAGCTATGGTTCATATGAATACACTGTCATGTCTTTTGGCCTCGTCAACGCTCCTCCGATGTTCTCTCGCATGATGAACTTCATCTTCAACGCCTACACCAATGACTTCGTTTTGGTCTATCTCGACGACATTCTGGTTTTCTCAAAGAACAAGGAAGATCATGCAAAGCACTTGCGTTTGGTTCTTGGTAAGCTGAGGGAACATCAGTTCTACGCCAAGTTCTCCAAGTGTGAATTTTGGCTCGATGAGGTTCTTTATCTTGGTCATATCATCTCTGCCAAGGGCATTGCCGTGAATCCTGAGAAGGTGTCTGCAATTGTGAATTGGGAACCTCCTCAGAACGTGAAGCAACTCCGTAGCTTCCTCGGTCTCGCAAGCTATTGCCGAAGATTCGTTGAAAACTTTTCTAAGATCGCGAAGCCTCTCTCTAATCTTCTCCAGAAGCACGTCAAGTACGTTTGGTCTCCGGAGTGTGACATTGCTTTCAACACTTTGAAAGAGAAATTGATCAATGCTCTAGTTCTGAATCCGCCTGATGAATCCAAGCCGTACGAGGTCTTTTGTGATGCCTCTCTCCAAGGTCTTGGCGCAGTATTGATGCAAGAGAAGAAGTTGTTGCTTATACCTCTCGCTAGTTGAAGCCTAATGAGAAGAACTACCCCACTCATGATCTCGAGTTGGCGGCACTTGTGCATGCTCTTTTGACTTGGAGACATCTTCTATTGGGAAGAAAAGTGGATATTTTCACTGATCACAAGAGTCTCAAGTACATCTTCACTCAGCCTAATCTCAACCTCAGGCAAACTCAATGGGTCGAAATGATTCAAGAGTATAATCCGAGTATTGAGTATACTCCAGGCAAGGCCAATGTGATTGCTGACGCATTGAGCAGGAAGGCTTACTGCAACAGTCTGATTCTCAAGCCTTATCAACCCGAGCTTTGTGAAGCTTTCCGCAAACTTAATCTGCAAGTTGTTCCTCAAGGTTTCCTCGCCAACCTTCAAGTCTCTCCTACCTTGGAAGATCAGATTCACCAAGCCCAGCTTCTTGATGCTATGGCGAAAAAGGTGAAGATTGGGATTGCCAAGAGTCAACCCAAGTATAAGTGCTACCGCCTTGATGACAAGGATACTCTCTTCTACGAGGATCGTATTGTTGTACCCAAAGGTGACCTCCGTAAAGTGATCATGAACGAGGCTCACAATTCTCTCCTCTCCATGCACCCTGGGAGCATGAAGATGTATCAGGACCTTAAGCAGGCTTATTGGTGGACTCGAATGAAGCGCGAGATTGCTCAATTCGTGAATGAATGTGATGTCTGCAGAAGAGTGAAGGCAGAACACCAAAGGCCAGCTGGTCTCCTCCAACCTCTTGCCATTCCAGAATGGAAGTTTGACCACATTGAAATGGACTTCGTGACTGGGTTTCCAAAGTCCAAGCGTGGCAATGATGCTATATTCGTTGTCATCGACAAACTCACTAAAGTGGCTCATTTTCTGCCTATCAAAGAGTCGATCACTGCAGCTCAATTGGCGGAACTCTATACCTCTCGTATTGTCTCTCTGCACGGTATTCCTCAAGTGATCTCTTCAGACCGTGGCAGCATCTTTACATCCAAGTTTTGGGATTCTTTTCAGAAAGCCATGGGCACCAACATCACGTTCAGCACAGCTTTCCATCCTCAAACTAGCGGTCAAGTCGAGCGTGTCAACCAGATTCTTGAAGATATGCTTAGGGCTTGTGTGATCTCCTTCGGCATGAAGAGGGAGGATTGTCTTCCTTATGCTGAATTCTCCTACAACAACAGTTTTCAAGCAAGTTCGGGCAAGGCCCCATTCGAAATTCTGTATGGCAGGAAGTGCCGTACCCCGCTCAACTGGTCTGAAACCGGTGAACGCCAGCTTTTGGGTAATGACTTAATCACAACTTTTGGGTAATGACTTAATCACAGAGGCAGAGGAAATGTGCAAAGTCATTCATGATAACCTCAAAGCAGCCCAATCCCGTCAGAAGAGCTACTATGATAGTAAGCACCGTGATTTGGCTTTCGAGATCGGAGATCATGTTTACCTCCGCGTCTCCCCTATGAAAGGTACTCGTCGCTTTGGTATCAAAGGGAAGCTTGCCCCCAGATACGTGGGACCTTTCAAGATTGTCAGCAAGAGAGGCGACCTCGCCTATCAACTTGAGCTTCCTTCAAACTTTGCAAATGTTCATGACGTGTTCCATGTCTCTTAGCTCCGAAAGTGCTTCAAGACTCCTGACCGCACCGTCAACTTCGAGGACATTGAGCTCCAAGAAGATCTCTCTTATCGTGAGAACCCAGTTGCTATTCTTGAAGAGACTGAACGCAAGACTCGCAACAAGTCAATCAAATTTCCCAAAGTCAAGTGGTCACACCATTCCAACCGTGAAGCTACCTGGGAACGCAAGGATCACCTCCGTTCTGAGTACTCGGTGTTCTTTCAGTCCTAGATCTCGGGACGAGATCCTTTCGTAGTGGTGGAGTGTTGTAACACCCCGGATGTAACTTTCCCAATTTGTACTCCAACTCTTGCCGTTTCCGGCGTTAAGTTATTTTATTTTCTCGAGTTCGGGTATTTGTCTCCATGTGTTGTTATCGTTGTCATGCATCTCATATCATGTCATCATGCGCATTGCATTTGCATACGTGTTCATATCGTGCATTCGAGCATTTTCCCCATTGTCTGTTTTGCATTCCGGCGCTTCGTTCTCCTCCGGTGGTCAATTCTAGCTTTCTTTCGTGTGTGGGGATTAAACATTTCCGGATTGGACTGAGACTTGCCAAGCGGCCTTGGTTTACTACCGGTAGACCGCCTGTCAAGTTTCGTATCATTTGGACTTCGTTTGATACTCCAACGGTTAACCGAGGGACCGAAAAGGCCTCATGTGTGTTGCAGCCCAACACCCCTCCAATTTGGCCCAAAACCCACCTAAACCTGCTCCACCATATAGATCCTTCGATCACGATCGCGTGGCTGAAAACCGCACCTCATTTGGACTCTCCTAGCTCCCTCTATGCCTATAAATAGGTCCTCCTCGAAAATCTCGGATCCCCCCCGAAACCCTAGTCGTCTTCCACCTCTCGCCGCCGGACACGTCCGATTCGGGCCGGACGTGTCCGACCTATCCCGCCGCCGCCACGTGGCGCAACCCCACTGGCCCGGCCGCGTCCCCCGCCGCACCGGCCCGCAGGCCCAGCCGAGGCCCCTGCGGCCCGAAGCCGAGCCGCCTCGCCCGGCCGGCCGCGCCGCCTCGCCCGTCGCCTCCGCTGCCGCACCATCACCGTTCCCCGCCGCCTTTTCCTCGCTGCCGATCAGGATCTCGCTGGAGCCGCGAGCATCGCCGTCCCGCGCCCCCTCACCGTCCCCGGTGGCCGGAGACCGCCACCCGCCGCCGGATCCGGACGGGGAGAGGCTGGATCCGCCTCTCCCTCGCCTCCCCGCCGCTTCTTCGCTCGCCGGAGCCGCCGGTGAATAGTGCACCGCTGCCTTGGTTCGCGTGCCGTGAACAGTAAACCCTAGATCCGAAGGTTGTTTTTCTTCTAAGTCCCAAAATTCTCAGATCCAAGTGCCCATGTTCATAGCCTCGTAACTTTGCATCCATAGCTCCGATTCATGCATATAGCATGTCAAAATGTTCATCTCAGAGAGTACATCATTTAATTCCATTGCATCATTTTCATTTGAGTTCATATTGATGCCCGAAATGCTGTTAGAAGAGGGCTACTTGAGATAATTGTCAGATCTGCCACTTCGTTTAGCGTTTTGTCATTTTTGCCATGATTATTGTGTGCATGATATGCCCTGATGCTCTACATATGTTTTGTTAAGGGTTTTGTCATCTTTCCAGAGGTGCAACCCATGTATTTTTGTGATGTGTGTGGTGACTAGTACAAGTTTGCAAAGTGGTGCACGTGTTATTTCTGTTTTCAGGGACTTAGCGTTTCCACTAAGTCCTTGAGCTGTTTATTTTATATGGCCATATGTTCATGTTGTTTCCTAGTGATCCGTGCCTCTTTTGAGGATGATCAGTAAGGATGTTTTGTTAATCTTGTAGTGCTCTATCCATCCATGTATTTGTTTGAAATTATGGAGGAGCCTAGCTTGAGTCAATCGAGCTCTATTTTTGCTACTTTGTGATTCTGGGCAGATTGTCAACTTGTTTCCAATTTTGCCGATGATGTTGTAGTTGATCCGTGCATGCTATGCTATTATTCTTGCTATGTCTAGCTTGAATTTTGTGTATTCTTGATGGGTGTATGCTTAGCTTATCATGCTCGTAAACATGCCTGCTTGAGTTATGTTTTTAGCATGCTCCAGTTTTCACTAAGTCTGAGAACTGATTATGTTTTTGCTATGTTCACATGCTTGCAATTGTATTTTCTGATCCCTTTTGGCTCAAGGTCACTAAGGGACTTTTGTTAAGCTCTTTGAGTAGCTCCATGCCATGCTTTAATTTGCCATGTTCATGTCCTGTAGCATGTAGTTTTGTTGCTCCGAAGAGTGCTACCTGATCTGAAATTCCAAACAAGTGTTAATTTCACTAAGTCTGAGATCTGTTTGCCATATGCATTTTTGCCATGCTTGTTTGAACCTGTTAATGGATGAATTGGCCGTAGCTCAGTGCTAGACTTTTGTTAAGCATCTTGAATGAATCTCTTCCATGTATTTTGTTGTTATGTTTGGGTGCTGTAGCATGTTCATCTCATTGCATTTAGATGGCTACTTGCTGTAAATCGCAGCCGGTGTCATATTTGAATCGCTTGCCATTTCCAAACCGTAACTCCGATTCCGGCGTTCTTTATATCGTTTTCAAGCGATTTAATCTCTTCTTTCCAGTGGAACACTTGGATTTCCAAGTTGAGTCCAGGTTCTTGCATTTCCTGTCATATCTTGCATATGCATCCCGCATCGCATCCCGCATAGCATATCATCATTGCATCATATTGATTGATCCTTGCACGTGGTTGATTGTGTCCTTGTTGCTTGTTTGTCTTGTTTGGGTAGAGCCGGGAGACAAGTTCACTAACGAGGAGCCCGTTGAGTTTGCTTTCGAGGATATAGTCAACTCTGACAACTGTGCAGGCAAGATGATCATACCCTCGAAATCACTACTATATTTGCTATGCTATATTGCTCGCTCTTTCACTATGCCAATGCTACGATGCCTACCACTTGCTTTCAAGCCTCCCAAAGTGACATTTTAAACCTCTAACCCACCATGTCCTAGCAAACCGTTGATTGGCTATGTTACCGCTTTGCTCAGCCCCTCTTATAGCGTTGCTAGCTGCAGGTGAAGATTAGAGGCCGTTCCTTGTTGGAACATTTATTTACTTGTTGGGATATCATTATATTATCTTGTTATCGTAATGCATCTATATACTTGGTAAAGGGTGGAAGGCTCGGCCTCTCGCCTAGTGTTTTGTTCCACTCTTGCCGCCCTAGTTTCTGTCATATCGGTGTTATGTTCCCGGATTTTGCGTTCCTTACGCGGTTGGGTTATAATGGGAACCCCTTGATAGTTCGCCTTGATTAAAGCTTTTCCAGCAATGCCCAACCTTGGTTTTACCTTTTTCCACCTAGCCTTTTCTTTCCCTTGGGTTCTGCAGACTCGAGGGTCATCTTATTTTAAACCCCCCCGGGCCAGTGCTCCTCTGAGTGTTGGTCCAAACTGTCAGCCGCCGGTGGCTACCAGGGGCAACTCTGGGTGGCCTACCAGAAGTTTAGACAATCTGAGTGTGCCCTGAGAAAGAGATATGTGCAGCTCCTATCGGGATTTGTCGGCACATTCGGGCGGTGTTGCTGGTCTTGTTTTAACCTGTCGAAGTGTCTTGAGTAACCAAGATACCGAGTCTGATCGGAACGTCTTGGGAGGAGGTCTATTCCTTCGTTGACCGTCAGAGCTTGTCATGGGCTAAGTTGGGACTCCCCTGCAGGGATTTGAACTTTCGAAAGCCGTGCCCGCGGTTATGGGCAGATGGGAATTTGTTAATGTCAGGTTGTAGATAACTTGAACCTTAATTTAATTAAAATGAATCAACTGAGTGTGTTACCATGATGGCCTCTTCTCGGCGGAGTCCGGGAGGTGGACATGGTGTTGGAGTAATGCTTGCGCAGGTTGCTCTCTAGTTTATCGCTCGCGCTTTGCCTCCTTTTCTCGCTCTCTTTTGCGGATAAGTTAGCCACCATATTTTGCTAGTCGCTTGCTACAGCTCCACATATTTTACCTTGCCATACCTATAAGCTTAAATAGTCTTGATTGTGAGGGTGTGAGATTACTGAGTCCCTGTGGCTCACAGATTACTATTACACCAGATGCAGGGCCTGATGATTCTGCTCCAGGAGACGCGTTTGAGCTCAAGTGGGAGTTCGACGAAGACACTCAACGTTACTATGTTTCCTTTCCTGACGATCAGTAGTGGTGCCTAGTTGGGGGTGATCGGGACTATGTCGCATGTTGGGTTCTCTTTTATTTTGGTGCCGTAGTCGGGCCATGAGTGTTTGGTTGATGTAATGTTATTTATGTACTTGTTTGACGTGGCGAGTGTAAGCCAACTATGTTATCTCCCCTTTATGATTTATATTACATGGGATGTTGTGAAGATTGCCTAACTTGCGACATATGCCTTCAATGCGATTATGCCTCTAAGTCGTGCCTCGACACGTGGGAGATATAGTCGCGTCGAGGGTGTTACAGCGTCGTGGCGGGATCTACGTGTGAAGCGGAGTACATAGCTGGTTCGGAAGCCGCAAATGAAGGAGTCTAGATGAAGGTGTTCATATCCGATCTACGTGTCATACCTAGTTCATCGGGTCCAATGAAAATCTTTTGTGACAATACTGGTGCAATTTCCTTGGTAAAGGAATCCAGATTTCACAAGAGAACCAAGCACATCAAGAGACACTTCAATTCCATCCATGATCAAGTCAAGGAGGGAGACATAGAGATTTCCAAGATACATATGGATCTGGATGTTGCAGACCCGTTGACTAAGCCTCTCTCAAGAGCAAAACATGATCAACACCAAGACTCCATGGGTGTTAGAATCATTACAATGTAAGCTAGTTTATTAACTCTAGTGCAAGTGGGAGACTGAAGGAAATATGCCATAGAGGCAATAATAAAGTTGTTATTTATATTTTCTTATATCATGATAAATGTTTATTATTTATGCTAGAATTGTATTAACCGGAAACTTAGTACATGTGTGAATACATAGACAAACAGAGTGTCACTAGTATGCCTCTACTTCACTAGCTCATTGAATCAATGATGGTTATGTTTCCTAACCATAGACATGAGTTGTCACTAGATTAACGGGATCACATCATTAGAGAATGATGTGATTGACTTGACCCATCCGTTAGCTTAGCATGATGATCGTTTAGTTTGTTGCTATTTCTTTTTCCATAACTTATACATGTTCCTATGACTATGAGATCATGCAACTCCCGAATGCCGGAGGAACACTTAGTGTGCTATCAAATGTCACAACATAATTGGGTGACTATAAATATGCTCTACTGGTGTCTCCGATGGTGTTTGTTGAGTTGGCATAGATCGAGATTAGGATTTGTCACTCCGAGTATCGGAGAGGTATATCTAGGCCCTCTCGGTAATGCACATCACTATAAGGCTTGCAAGCAATGTAACTAATGAGTTAGTTACGGGATGATGCATTACGGAACAAGTAAAGAGTCTTGCTAGTAACGAGATTAAACTAGGTATTGAGATACCGACGATCGAATCTCGGGCAAGTAACATACCGATGACAAAGGGAACAACGTATGTTGTTATGCGGTTTGAAAGATAAAGATCTTCATAGAATATGTGGGAGCCAATATGAACATCCAGGTTCCGCTATTCACCGGAGACGTGTCTCGGTCATGTCTACATAGTTCTCGAACCCGTAGGGTCCGCACGCTTAACGTTCGGTGACAATCGGTATTATGAGTTTATGTGTTTTGATGTACCGAAGGTAGTTCGGAGTCCCAGATGTGATCACGAACATGACGAGGAGTCTCGAAATGGTCGAGACATAAAGATTGATATATTGGTTGACTATGTATGGACATCAGAAAGGTTTAGAGAGAGTTCGGGCATATACCGGAGTACCGGGGGGTTACCGGAACCCCTCGGGGAGTCAATGGGCCTTAATGGGCCATAGTGGAAAGGAGGAGGAGGCGACCAAGGTGGGGCGCTGTCGATGTCAAAACCGGTGGATCTTGAGTAGGGGCTCCCGAACTGTGCGTCTAGGATCGATGGTAACAGGAGATGGGGGACACAATGTTTACCCAGGTTCGCGCCCTCTCTATGGAGGTAAAACCCTACGTCCTGCTTGATTGATATTGATGAATATGAGTGTTAAAAGAGTAGATCTACCACGAGATCGTAATGGCTAAACCCTAGAAGTCTAGCCTATGTGAGTATGGTAATGAGTATATGTGTTGTTCTTTCCGGACTACCCCCTTCGGTTTATATAGACACCGAGGGGATCTAGTGTTTACATGGAGTCGGTTACATAAGAAGGAATCTTCGGTCGCCAAACTTGCCTTCCATGCCAAGTAGATTCCAATCCGGACACGGTGCAGTCTTCGGCCTTCATGTCTTCACAGCCCATCAGTCCGACCCATAGATAACAGGCCAGATGCCGTAGGACCCCTTAGTCCAGGACTCCCTCAGTAGCCCCCGAACCTGGCTTCAATGACGAGGAGTTTGGCGCGCATATTTTTCTTCAGCATTGCAAGGTGGGTTCCCTTCTTTCCGAACTTAAAGATAGTCTTCGGATGCGATGATTGTATCGGGACCTGTCACACACGCCATATATAACCACAGAGAGAACATATATTCTTACACGAGTCAAATCCGCCGACAGCTTTTACAACATGACATCGTGTTTGTCCGGTCGTAATTTCAAACCATTTTTCGTCTGCCGCTCCATGTTGTGAGACGCGGTTGTCATTGGCACGTCTTGTCGAAGCAGAGATCATGCCCCCCTTATTACGGGATTCTCATCAATACGGGCATGGCTGACCCAACCGTGCCATTTTGCACGTCTCTCGGGAATAGGCGAGTTCAAGGCGAGCGGGGAGGCGCTCGATATTCGGGGGCTTTATAAGGGGATAAGGACACTCTTCCTTCACCCACACCCTTCTTCATCTCCGGTCCTTCCGTCCTGGAGCTCTAGCGCCCAAGCTTTCGACTTTTCCTCGTTCGAGAAGACATTCCAATCATGTCCGGATCCAGGACTGGAGGCAAGTGGAAGGCCTCCGCCGTTAAGGAGAAGAACATCATGAAGCTCCGCGAGGCCGGCTATCTAGCCAAGGATATTGCTCACCGACTCCCGGAAAAAGGGCAGATCGTCCCTACCCCCGATCCCCACGAGAGGGTTGTGTTTCTCACACACTTCAGACGTGGGCTGGTATTCCCTCTTCATCCATTTCTCCATGGATTGATGTTTTACTATGGGTTGGACTTCCACGATCTGGCCCCGAACTTTATCCTCAACATGTCCGCATTCATAGTTGTGTGTGAAGCCTTTCTCCGCACCCCACCTCACTTTGGCCTACGGCTGAAGACTTTTAATGTAAAGCCAAAGGTGGTGCGCGGCCAACAGGCCGAGTGCGGAGGTGCCATGGTGGGCAGGATACCCAATACCACCTAGCTCGAAGGCTCCTTCACAGAGACACCGAAGGGATGGCAATCGGGGTGGTTCTATATCACCGAGCCGCGCAACGCCAACTGGGCGGCGGCTCCCAAATTCCGATCCGGAGTCCCAATGAGGCTTACCTCCTGGCAGGAGAAGGGCCTGACCTGGGGATCTCTGGAAGAGATAATGGGGCTCCAAACGTGCCTCCAGAATATGATAACCCGGAAGATCAAGCTAGTTGATGTGATCCAGGTCATGCTTGTACGCTGGATCCTTCCATGTCAACGCCGGACCTGTTATTTGTGGGAGTTTAATCCGGCCGAGCACCAGACGCTGCTAAGGCTCTTCGGCACGATGCACTAAGATATTGGAAGGCGCTCTTCAAGGGTAGCGAGACGCCGCCACCCTTGATCAAAGATCGCTGGCTCAACTTTAATCGTCAGGCCAATTCGGTTATCCGTCAAGGTGTAGTCCTTAAGGACACATTTCGAGGGAGGATACTAAGCCTTCTTGTCAATTTCTTTTTCAGGCCTGGGTCGATCTAGCGGGACGGATTAATAGTCCGACTGCGTTGCCTGAAGATCAAGAAACCCCACTTCTTACCAAGATGCTATTTCCGACGCCTTACGACGTGCCGGAGAATAAGGTCAAAACCACGGTCAAGGGGACCAAGCGTGGGCTTCGCCAAAGGAGCACCTTGGTCGTCTCGTCTGATGATGAGACAGACCCCTCAGCCACCGAAGATGACAACAAGGAGGGAGGCGACTCCCCCCACTGCGAGAGGAAGGGAGAAAAGGAGGCCTCCCCGAGTTTGGAGGCGGAGGCGCCCAAGAGGGGGAGAGGCTCCTTCGCGGATAACTCCGCGTGGGATGTTGACAGCAGTCCGGAGCGACCTCGTCGGACCAACCCTCGGGCCGCCTCATGAGTACCAGAATCAAAAACATCCAACCTTCTCGGTTTGCAATATTGACGCATATTAAACCTTGTCGTTGTAGTCCGGCATGCGACGGCTCCCCGTGATCCTCGACAGAGGATTTGCTAGACTCAAAGGAGATGGCTAGCATGTCTCTGCCGCCTGCTCATTCCATCTCACCCAAGGGTGACGACGAGGTTGCATCCAAAAAGACTTTCCCAGGCCGGGGGAGATTCTGGAGACCATCGGTGTGACGCCCCAGGATGGCTCCTTAGCCGCCGGACATATGAGGGGAAAAGTTCCCACGGGGACCGATGACGAGGCCCGAGTTTCCTTCGGGCCTCGGACGGATACCGTTCCAGAGGTCTACATGGCTCCGGGGTCCAGCGAATGGCATTCCCCCCAAGGAGGGAATGTGCCTGTTCCACCGGCGACCTCTGTCCAACCAGAGGCACCGGATAATCTGCTGGAGGCGCTACAAGGCGCCTCTATCATGGATGAGCATCGTGTTCTTATGGACACGGTAATAGAGAAGGTTCGGTTTGTCAAAAGCGGACTGACCGAAGCCTGCACCAGCCTTCTAACGGGCTTTGAGGTGAGTAATGTGATTGTAGGAAAAATATCACCGTATAGACAGCAGCCCCTGATGCTCTGTTTGGTGTTTGGGAGGAAAAGCCAAACAGAGGATCGACAATAAGTATCACATGAGTCTAACATGAGTTGTCTATGTGAATAAGCAGGTATCGCTGCAGGCTACCACTGCTCATGCTGCGGAAGTTTCCGGACTGAAGAGGAAGCTGGAGGGGGCCAAGGAGGAGCTCGGCCTTGTGAAGAAGCAGCTGGAAGATAGCCAAGGTATGCAGTAACCTATGGATATATTTCGAAAAAATGAGCAGTCTAGCCGGACTAAAGTGTCATAAACTTTATTAGTGGCCACGACCGAGGTGGTGGCACTTAAGAAGGCGTTAGCCGAGGCCGAGGACAAAGCGGCCACGGAACGCACCGCGCGTGAGAAGCACGAGGCCCAGGTTGCTGAGGTGCAGCAACAGCTCCATGGTGTGATCGAGAGATTTGAGTCCTTGGAGCGCGATTGTAAGGTGCAGGAGTCTGAACTGGCGGAGGCCCACCGGAGCGCACGGGTGCACGAGATGAAGCCCAGGACGCTCTCCAGGAGATTCAGGCGGCTAAGAAGATTACGACGGGTAAATCTTTCGCCCTGCATAGCAAGATTATGGCGTTTATGGATCTTCTGCGCAGTATATTGGATGCTTCTCAGTATTACCGAGCCGAAGAAGGAATGTCTACGGAGAAGATATTCTCGTCCCAGTATCTTGGACCCGAACATCCGTTGCCCTTCATTGACCAGCTGAAGCAGTTGGTCGAGCTGCCCAAGTCGGCGGAGCTAGCCATGAAGGACCTGATAGTCCGGCTATGGCCTGCCGAGCCTATACCTAGCAGCTATTTCGGACTTGTAAAGCGGCTTGTTAACGCCTGTCCACGGCTTGAAATCGTGAAGCGGTCGGTCTGCATCGAAGGTGCGCGTATGGCCTTTGCTCGCGTCAAGACGCATTGGGCAAAGCTGGATGCGAAGAAGCTGATGAGCGAGGGACCGCCGGAGGGCAAGGAGCATCGTCGACCCGAGATATATTTTGACGGCGTCTTGGAGGGGTCCCGCCTTGTGGCGGAACAATGTTCGAAGGATATCATTTTCCCATGAGAACATTTGTATTATACTGTCCTGTTATATGGAGTAGTGATGTTACGTATTATAATGCTTATGATTTACATTTTACCTCCTGTGCGGCCATTTATGAAATCTGAGGGTTGACCAGTCGTTGGCTTCTGCCCCCATGTAGATAGTACGGGGGTGTTCGGGATAAATCTAAACACTCTTTACTCCACATTCTGGTCCTTAAAGGAGTTGTTTAGCACAACGAACAAGGCAATCAGACTATGCGGCCTTTACTGCCCTCACTTAGCCATAGGAGTTTGAAAAAAAAAGTTTGGCAAAGCCCCTGGTATTCGGAAGGCCAAACTAGGGGCGCTATACACGCCTAATTGGTTGGACCGATTCTTCGCGCGAAGCGGAAAAAAATCTCTAACGATTTGGAACCTCTCGAAGAGCTGACCGGCTCTCGCCGCATCATGACAGCCAGTTTTCGTCTTTCTCTACTGACGTGCTCGTCCTGAAGAACCAGGACACAATCGCAGTAGTTCTCCCTTTACTACCCTAGCCGATATAGCGGAACGTAAGGTAGTAAGCACAGGAGCCGGGCAACGCAACTATTGACCAAAGACATGATTCGGAGCCGATGCATATAATGCTATAAGTTCGGGGTGCTGAACTATACTATAAGAGTGTTCGGACTTTTTATTGCCGTAGTGTTGGGTGTAATGAAGCCCCTGGCGCAGTAATACGTACCATAGTGTACGTGTGCAATAAGTAATATTTACAAAGGTGAGAAAACAGGAAAATTAGGTAATAAGCTGACACCATCATTCATTCACCATTGTGATGTGATTGGTACGTCGAGGCGTACTAAATAATGTGATAAGCAAGTAAAGCTATTTATCATGCCGTATCCAAGGGCGGGCTGCGTGAGGGTATGTAAATCAAGTATGGCGATCATTAATAGACAGCACCTAGGGGTTCCTTTGTATACCAGAGCTCCTTGCCTCCTTTGTGTGTTCTGCAAATGAGTCGTCCACATAGACCTCGAAAAGAGAAAAAACCCGTGATAAAAGCAAAAGTAAAGGCGTGTGAATCCCGGTCTCGGTCAAGCCGTACAGTGGATTGCAGACAAGTTATGCCTCCATCGATTCCCATGGTGTTTTGAGTGCATGGTTTATGTACTCACGGTAGTAGTGCCATTGCCTCATCGGGGCTGGGACGGAGGTCATATTGCTAATTAGGCTTTATCGAGCCGAGCTGTCCTACTGCAGTGTGGTCCGAGCTCTCTTGATGATGTCCAGGGGCTCGGCAGTCAGATTATAATGCTGCTTGAGAAGGCCGCTTTGTACCTCTGCTGCTAGGGCGGCAGTGTGCTCCTCTGTACGGATGGAGCGTTTTGTGTTTCCATTTACTGTAATGATGCCACATGAGTCGGGCATCTTTAGCTTGAGATAAGTGTAATGTGGTACCGCATTGAATCTAGCGAATGTGGTTCGTCCGAGCAGGGCATGATAGCCACTGCGAAATTGGACGATATTGAAGATTAGTTCTTCACTTCGGAAGTTATCTGGGGAACCAAAGACCACCTCCAGCATGATCGAGCCCGTACAATGGGCCTCTATGCCTGGTATGACTCCTTTAAAGGTAGTTGTCGTGGGTTTGATTCATGAGGGATTAATGCCCATCTTGCGTATTGTATCCTGGTAGAGCAGGTTGAGGCTGCTACCACCGTCCATTAGGACTCGTGTCATGTGAGATCCGTCGATGATTGGGTCGAGTAACAATGCGGCCGAACTACCATGACGGATGCCAGTTGGATGATCACGACGATCAAAGGTGATCGGGACTAACGACCATGGGTTCAATTTGGGGGCGACTGGCTCTACCGCGTAAACGTCCCTGAGTGCGCGCTTGCGCTCCCTTTTGGGGATGTGTGTGGCGTATATCATGTTCACCGTTTTGACTTGAGGTGGGAATTTCTTCTGCCCCCCAGTGTTCGGCTACCGGGGCTCTTCGTCTTCGTCCTCGCTCTGCGATTCCCCTTCCTTGTTTACGCTATTTACCTTGCTGGCTTGCTTAAAGACCCGGCTATCTCTGTTAGTATGGTTGGCCGGTTTGTCTGGGGTGCCATGTATCTGGCATGGACGGTCGAGTATGCGGTCGAAGCTGGATGGTCCTCCGCCGTTCCCTTTATAGGGCTTCTTTTGCTCGCCGGACTTGGAGCCACTGAATCCGGCGTGAAGGATAGTGTCATCGGTGTTATCGCCATTGCTTCATCGTTTGTGTCTGTTGCGCTGGAGCTTGCTGGTGCTGCTTTTGGCCTCGGAGGGGCCTGCTTGGTTGGCTGTGTTTATACTGTGAGTCAGCCAACTGTCGTCTCCCACACAAAAGCGGGTCATGAGTGTCGTGAGGGCTACCATGGACCTCGGCTTTTCTTGGCCGAGGTGGCGAGCGAGCCATTCGTCACGGATGCTATGCTAAAAGGCCGCTAGGGCTTCGGCATCCGGACAGTCAATGATCTGGTTCTTTTTGGTTAGGAACCTAGTCCAGAATTTTCTGGCTGATTCTCCATGTTATTGAACTATGTGGCTTAAGTCATCGGCATCGGGTGGCCGGACATATGTACCTTGGAAGTTGTCAAGGAAGGCTTCTTCCAAGTCCTCCCAGCTGCCGATGGAGTTCTCAGGTAGGCTATTTAGCCAGTGTCGGGCTGGTCCTTTGAGCTTTAATGGGAGGTATTCGATGGCATGGAGGTCATCTCCTCGGGCCAAGTGTATGTGGAGAGTAAAATCTTTGATCCACACTGCAGGGTCAGTTGTTCCGTCATATGATTCAATATTGATAGGCTTGAACCCCTCAAGGAATTCATGGTCCAGCACCTCATATGTGAAACAGAGGGGGTGTGCGGTACCTCTATAGCGGGCCGCATCACGGCGTGTCTCCGACGACGTCCGTCTGTGGTTATCGAGTCGGGTGTGATTAAGTTGTCCAACTCCTCCTCTATTGTCATCCCAAGTACGGAAACTTCATCGCGATCCGTATATAGATCTGTTGTGTCCTTCTCTATTGTCCAATTCCTGCCAAAGATCGTATGTATGGTCCCGAGCTGGTTTGTCCCTGTTTTTGCGAGGCGGTGGGGTGGGCTGCTGTTCGGCCTGAATTGCCACTTTACCTCGACCGCAGGGTGGCCGTTCAGCCGTCCTGTTCCGACCACGTGGTGGTCGGCCCGCACTACACGAGGGAGATATGTGCTTCGGTGCATCCTCATCGAATTGAGGTAGCAGTCTGTGCTTCCGGTAGCTCTTGGCTGGGCGGTGGAGGCCGTATTGCTCGGCTGTCAGGATATTAGTCCATCTGTCGACGAGCAGGTTTTGTACAGCTTGAAGCTGTCGTTGTTTCTTTTTTAGGCTCCTTGCAGTTGCTATGAGCTGAAGCTTAAAGTGTTCCTGCTCGAGAGGATCCTCAAGCACGATGAAGTCTTTGTTGCCAAGGCTTGTCTCCTCCTCGGAAGGTGGACGGTAACTATCATCCTCCGAGTCATCTTCTATGGCCTGTTCGTCAGGGTTGTCTTGCCTGTTGTCGTGTTCCTGTTCGGATATAGCCCCGACAGGGTCTTCCTTGGCATCGCCCGGAGTGTTGTTCTCTCCGGTGCCAGTGTTTCCGTCCTTTGAGCGGCGGGGATTGGGGCGGCGTTTGGGCCGCGGGCGCTTGGACTGTGTCTCGGAGGTTCCATTCGCATCTGGCTCTTCTTTGTCGTCGCCAAATTCTTTAGGTGTATCAACCATGTACACGTCATGCGAAGAGGTAGCCGTCCAACGTCCAGTGAATGGCGGGTCTTGGCCTTTCCCTAGTCGGTGTCGTCATCCATACCGTCGATGTCTTCGGAGCCATAGTCAAGCACGTCGGTTAAGTCGTCGACGGTGGCTATGAAGTGGGTGGCGGGTGGGAAGAAAAATTCCTCTTCATCCGTCTCTAGCTCGAACCGGACATAGTTCGGCTGGGAGTCCTTCTCCAAGGACAGATTCTTTAAAGATTTTAGCACGTCACCCAAAGGCGAGTGCTGGAAAACGTCAGCGGTGCTGAACTCGAAGATGGATAACCGATCTAGCTCGGTGTCCACGGGCGTACACAGTCCGGAACGTATAGCCGGAGACGAGTCCGAAGTTCCGTTAAAGTGAATATTGCAGGGCGTTGAGTCCATGTGCGGCTCCAATGCCGCGGACTCTGAGGCCTCGGATGGCTCGATCTGCTTCGGCTCTAAGGTCATTGCAGCCGCAGGAACCATCTCCTAGGTGTGATCCAATGACAGATTTAAGTCACGTTCATCGGGATGAGGGGGAGCGATTACCGCGGGCTCAAGTCCCTCGAAGATCAAGTCTCCACGGACACCCACGGCGTAGTTCAAGCTTCTGAATCTGACCTGACAGCCAGGGGCGTAGTTGTCGATCTGCTACAGATGGCCAAGCGAGTTGTCCCACAGTATGAAGCCGCCGAATACGAGGATCTGTCTGGGGAGGAAGGTTCCTCCTCGGGCAGCGTCATTATTGACGATTGAGGGGGTCATCGAAGCTTTTGTCGATGACAAAGTGGAACTCTCAATGAAAGCACCAATGTCGGTGTCAAAACCGGCGGATCTCGGGTAGGGGGTCCCGAACTATGCGTCTAGGATTGATGGTAACAGGAGATGGGGGACACAATGTTTACCCAGGTTCGGGCCCTCTCTATGGAGGTAAAACCCTACGTCCTGCTTGATTGATATTGATGAATATGAGTGTGACCAGAGTAGATCTACCACGAGATCGTAATGGCTAAACCCTAGAAGTCTAGCCTATGTGAGTATGGTAATGAGTATATGTGTTATTATTTTGGGACTACCCCTTCGGTTTATAAAGACAGGGGATCTAGGGTTTACATGGAGTCAATTACATAAGAAGGAACCTTCGGTCGCCAAGCTTGCCTTCCACGCCAAGTAGAGTCCAATCCGGACATAGTCCAGTTTTCTGCCTTCATGTCTTCACAGCCCATCATTCCGGCCCATAGATAACAGGCCAGATGCCCGAGGACCCCTTAGTCCAGGACTCAATCAGGTGCATCCCAAGCCCAATCCGAATTGGGAGAGGGGGCGGCCCCCTTTCCTTCTCTCCCTCTCCCCTTCCTTCCCTATCCTACTCCAACTAGAGAAAGGGGAATCCTACTCCCACCGGGAGTAGGACTCCCCCCTTGGGCGCGCCTAGGAGGCCGGCCCTCTCCCCCTCCTCCACTCCTTTACATACGAGGGGATGGGGCAGCCCATAGACACACAAGTTGATCATTGATCTCTTAGCCATGTGTGGTGCCCCCTCCACCATAATCCACCTCGGTCATATTGTCGTAGTGCTTAGGCGAAGCCCTGCGCTGGTAGCTTCATCATCACTGTCATCACGCCATCGTGCTGACGAAGCTCTCCCTCGACACTCTGCTGGATCATGAGTTTGTGGGACGTCACCGAACCGAATGTGTGCAGATCGTAGAGGTGCCGTACTTTCGGTACTAGGATCGATCGATCGTGAAGACGTACAACTACATCAACCGCATTGTCATAACGCTTCCACTTATGGTCTAGGAGGGTACATAGACAACACCCTCCCCTCTCGTTGCTATGCATCACCATGATCTTGCGTGTGTGTAGGAATTTTTTTTGAAATTACTACGTTCCCCAACATCAGGCCAGCCAAGAGGGTGTGAAGATGAATGGGATCTCAATGGCTGCCATGTCAACCATGGCCCAGGAAGCAGCCCAAACCACCGTCGCCTTCCACTCATTGGAATTGCTGGCGAGTGCCGGACAGATCTTGTCCAGCCCTTGTTGATTGACCACCGTCGACCGCTCGAGGGCGGGCTCGAAGGCCGGCGGAGGTTCGACCCAAGCGCGGGCTTTCCCCTTATTCTTCAACCGCGGTGCCATAGCAACAAGGAAGGAAGCTGAAGGAGCCAGGGGAGCGCACATCAAGAAATGAAGGTGAAGATGTGTTGGCAACGGCGGCCACCGAGCCTAGCAAATATCAAAGTTGCATGGGGAAGTGGGGGCGCCCACGTCCCATCGGGTGCGACATCCTTCAGGGCCGCAGGCGGTTGCGGCCTGCGGCGCTCCGCACTTTCCCTTTGGCTTCGCCTCAAAGCCAAGTTCAAGCGCGCCTTGGGCCCGGGGGCTACTGTCGCCATTCTGGGAATAGGGGTACCTAGACTTGCCTTCCTGCGGCCCATGACATGGCTCTGTCAAGGGCCCGATACGACCCAACTTCAACATTGACAAACTCAAGACCCTTGTGAGGGGCCAAGCCTCGCGAGGCAGACGACATCAAGAACTCCCTGGGGGACGGCTTCTCTAGGCTGGCTCCTGAGGAGCGGAGATATCAATGCAAGGTGCACCTTGCGAGGTTCGGATGACGTGAGCCATGACGGCCAAGGACAGGCGGGTGCCAGCGGGCGCAGTGTACCAGCTTCCTCTTTGGTGCCAAGGAGGCAAGCGCAGGTGCGGAGTCCTGAGGGATCAGCTAAAGGTTTCCATTCTGGTGCAACAAGACCAAGTCCGCCAGGACGACAAGATAGAGGTCATCACGGAGCCCACCACGGCGTCACAACCAGTAGCTTTTGCAGGCGAAGATTACTTTTGTCAGGATAGCATGTACTAGTTGTCTCCCTTCAAATTTGGCCGTTGTGGGATCCCTTCCCGCCCTACATTTGAGAAGAGGACCAAGGCCACTATAAATTGGACCTAGTCACCACCATAGAGTGGGACCGGATCCATTCCACCCTGACCAGCTCACCAGCTCATCAAGCACACAAACACGTCACCTCCTGAGGCTATTCGTCCATCGTACTAGTTCATCCACAGCCCCTCGAGGCCAATCCACCACAAAGCAGGAGTAGGGTTTTACACCGCAAGGTGGCCCGAACTAGGGTAAACTGCCGTGTCTCTTGTCCGTAGGGTTCGTCGAGCTAGACCGTGGGATCGGTGGGCAGGCAGACTGGGGAGGACGAGTTCTTCAGACGCACCCCAGAGTTCGAACCTCTCAAGTGTCCGTGGAACCCTGAATCCGACAGTATCATTATTTTTATGTCAATATTAAACTTTTGTTTTGAATCTTATGGATCTGAATATTCATGCCACAATAAAAAAGATTACATGGATAAATATGTTAGGTAGCATTCCACATAAAAAATCTATTTTTATCATTTACCTACACGACGACGAGTAGGAATTAACCTTGGGGATTCTTGATACATTTCCAACGTATCTATAATTTCGTATTGTTCCATGCTATTATATTATCTATTTTGGATGTTTTATGTGCATTAACATAATATTTTATATTATTTTTGGACTAACCTACTAACCAGAGCCCAGTGCCAGTTTCTGTTCTTTCCTTGTTTTTGAGTTTTACAGAAAAGGAATATCAAACGGAGTCCAAATGGAATAAAACATTACAATGATTTTTCTTGGACCAGAAGACATCCACAGAGCTTGGAGAGGGGATCAAAAGTTTCCCGAGGAGGTCACAAGTCTGCCAGGCGTGCCCTACGGGGCGCCCTAAGGGCTTGTGGGCCCCTCAGGAGTCCTCCAACCCTTATGCTTGCACTACAAATTGCCAAATATTCCCAAACCAACAGAAACGTCCACCAAAATACTTTTCCGCCTCCGCAAGCCTCTGTTCCTGTGAGATCCCATCTTGGGGCCTTTTCCGGCACCCTGCCGGAGGGGGGTTCGATCACGGAGGGCATCTACATCAACCTTGTCGCCATTCCGATGAAGTGTGAGTACTTTACCATAGACCTACTGGTCCATAGCTAGTAACTAGATGGCTTCTTTTTTCTCTTTGATCTTCTATACAATGTTCCCCTCGATGTTCTTGGAGTTCTATCCAATGTAAAATTCTTTTGTGGTGACTTTGTCGAGATCCGATGAATTGTGGATTTATGATCAGATTATCTATGAACATTATTTGAGTCTTTTCTGACCTCTTTTATGCATGATTAAATATCTTTATATTTCTCTTCGAATTATCGGTTTAGTTTGGCCAACTAGATTGGTATTTCTTGCAATGGGAGAGGTGCTTAGTTTTGGGTTCAATCTTGCGGTGTCCTCAGCTAGTGACAAAGTAGGGCTAGCCAGATACGTATTGTATTGTTGCCATCAAGGGTAAAAAAATGGGGTTTTCACCATATTGCTTGAGTTTATTCCTCTACATCATGTCATCTTACTTAAGGCGTTACTCTGTTCTTATGAACTTAATACCCTAGATGCATGCTAGATAGCAGTCGATGTGTGGAGTAATAGTAGTATATGCAGGCAAGAGTCGGTCTACTTGACACAGACGTGATGCCTATATTCATAATCATTGTCTTGGATATCATCATAACTTTGCGCTTTTCTATCAATTGCTCGACAGTAATATTTTTACCCACGGTATGTTTTCTTTCAAGAGAGAAGCCTCTAGTGAAACCTATGGCCCCTAGGTCTATTTTCCATCATATATTTTCAGATCTATAAACTAAAAAATCCAAAATTACCATGCTACAATTTATTTATAGTTACTTAATTTGCTCTTTTATTTATCTTTTGTACCTATCTCTTTTAGATCCCACTCTTGTTTGTAAGTGTGAAGGGATTGACAACCCCTTTTTCATGTTGAGTGCAAGTGTTTGTTAGTTTGTGCAGGTGCATAGATTGCAGACTTGCTTTTGCCTCCTACTGTATTGATACCTTGATTCTTAACCGAGGGAAATACTTATCTCTACTTTGGTGCATCACCCTTTCCTCTTCAAGGGAAAAATCAACGCATGCTCAAGAAATAGCGGGAAGAATTTTTGGCGCCATTGCTGGGGAGGTTCTACATCAAGCCTACCAAGTACCCAACATAAACTCTCATCTCTTGCATTACATTATTTGCCATTTGCCTCCCATTTTCCTCTCCCCCACTTCTAAAACTTATTCAAAAAACTCACAGAAATTTTTGCCTTTTTATTTGCCCTTCTTTCGTTCATCTTTTCATTTGCTTTTTGGTTGCTTGTGTGTTAGATTTCTTGATTTGTCATGATGTCTCAAGAAAATACCAAGTTGTGTGACTTTTCCAACACTAATAATAATGATTTTATTAGTACTCCGATTGCTCCCGCCACTAGTGCGGAATCTCATGAAGTTAATGCCGCTTTGTTGAATCTCATTACGAAAGATCAATTTTTCAGCCTTCCTAGTGAAGATGCCACATGCCATCTAAATACTTCCGTTGAGTTGTGTGATATGCAAAATAAAAACAATGTGAATAATGATTTTGTTAAATTGAAGCTATTTTTTCTCTCTCTACGAGATCGTGCTAAAACTTGGTTTTCATCTTTGCCTAAAAATAGTATTGATTCAAGGAATAAGTGTAAAGATGCTATTATTTCCAAGTATTTTCCTCCCACTCAGATCATCTCCCTTAGGAACGATATAATGAATTTTAAGCAACTTGGTCATGAAGATGTTGCACAATCTAAGGAGAGGATGAAATTGATGATAAGAAATTGCCCTAGGCATGTTTATCTTTATGGATGATCATACAAATTTTTCATGCCAGATTGAGTTTTGCATCTAGGAATCTTTTAGATTCCGCCACGCGAGTTACTTTTATGGAAATTACTTTAGTAGAAGCTAATAAAATCCTAGATGATATTATGGTTAATTACTCTCAATGGCATACCAAAGATCTTCTACTAGTAAAAAAGTGCATGCGGTTGAATAAATAAATACTTTGAGTGGAAAGATGGTTGAACTTATCAAATTGATTGCTTGTAAGAGTGCTCCCATTGATCGTAATGATATGCCTTTGTCCACTTTGACTGAGAATAATAATGAATCTATGGATGTGAATTTTTTTTGTAGGAATAATTTTGATAATAACGCATATAGAGGTAATTTCAACCCTAGGCCGTTTGCTAGTGATTCCTCTAATAATTATGGTAATTCCTACAACAATTATTATGGAAATAATAATAGAGTACCCTATCATCTTGAGAAAAATATTAAAGATTACATTAATTCCAAAAAAAATTCAATGCTATGGTTGAAGAAAAATTGGTCAAGATTGATGATTTGGCTAGGAACGTACATAGAATTTCTCATGAGATTGATTCTTTGAAAATTAGATCTATGCCACCCAAGCTTGATATTAATGAATCTCTTGAAGCTATTAAAATTTCTATTGATGAGTGTAAAGAAAGAACCGCTAGGACGCGTGCTAAGCAAGATTGGTTTGTAAAAGCGTGTTCTTCTAGTTTTTGCGAAAATAATGATGAAGATCTTAAAGTGATTGATGTGACTGTTATTGAATCTTTGTTCTCTAATATAAATCTTGATAAAGATGGGACTAGAGATGAGTCAACTTTAGCTAGAAGGCGTCCCAATGATTCGGAGTTTAAAGATCTTAATGAAAAAATTGATGAAAGTGGGATTGGAGAGGTCAAAACTTTAAGTAGCGATGAACCCACTCTTTTGGATTTCAAGGATTTTAATTATCACAATTGTTCTTTGATAGATTGTATTTCCTTGTTGCAATCCATGTTGAATTCACCTCATGCTTATATTTAAAATAAAGCTTTTACTAAACATATCGTTGATGCTATGATGAAATCTTTTGAAGAAAAACTTGAGTTGGAAGTTTTGATCCCTAGAAATCTTTATGACGAGTGGGAACCTACTATTAAGATTAAAATTAAAGATTATAACTACAATGCTTTGTGTGATTTGGGTGCTGGTGTTTCCACTATTCCGAAAACTTTATGTGACGTGCTATGTTTCCATAAACTTGATGATTGTTATTTGAATTTGCATCTACCGGATTCCACTATTAAGAAACCTATGGGAAGGATTAATGATGTTCTTATTGTTGAAAATAGGAATTATGTGCCCATAGATTTTATTGTCTTGATATAGATTGCAATCCTACACGTCTTGTTATTCTTGGTGGACCTTTCCTTAGAACCATTAGTGCAATTGTTGATATGAAAGAAGGAAACATTAGATTTCGATTTCCGTTAAATAAGGGCATGGATCACTTTCCAAGAAAGAAAATTAAGTTGCCATATGAATCTATTATGAGTGCTACTTATGGATTTAATACCAAAGATGACAATACCTAGATCAATGTTTTATGCCAAGCTAGGGGCATTAAACGATAGCGCTCGTTGGGAGACAACCCAATTTTATTTTTATGATTTTGATTTTTGGTTCTATTTTCAATAAATACACATTATTACTTCTGTAGTAATTGTTTTTTGGAGTTTAAATTAGTGTTTGAGCCAAGTAAGACCTTTGGGATGATCTATGGTGATAGTTGATTTGATCTTGCTAAAAACAGAAACTTTCGTGCCCAGTAACAGAATTAACGTGAGCTGCTGTAACGTGGTAAATTCTTGAAATTTTTTGTTGGAGATATGCTCTAGAGGCAATCATGTATGATGATATTTCCTATGTGTTTATCAATAAAGATAGTCCTTGGACATTATCAATGATGTGTATCAACAAGTACGTGACTTGTTTGTGGGACTATACATTGTATGATGACTGTCCCAAAAGGTCCCTAGTTGAAAGGGCTGTGTGGATGCCCAGCCAACTAGACTAACATATGACACGGTCGATGGCTTGTTCTCACAAGCCATGGAGCATTGGGTGCTAACCGGATAATATGGACTCGGAAGGATCTAGTCGGATTCGACGTAGTCGGATCTGAGTTGAAATAAGGTCTGAGTCGGACAGACCCAACTATGAGACGCAGCGATATGTCATCTGTGAGTCTCTAGTACAACATACGTTCTATGTCCTAAGACCTGAGCTGGCGCATGTACTTGGGATGGTGACAGACTTGCTTTGGGCCAACCAAACGCTACTCCGTGACTGGGTAGTTACAAAGGTAGGTTTCGGGCTTGTCCAGACCCATGCTGCGAGACATGGTCGAGCAAGATGGGATTTGCCCCTCCGATCAGGAGAGATATACTCTGGGCCCCTTGTGTGAGCAGGATAAGCATGGCCATGCGACAAGGATTATGAGATAATCCGGTTTGTGGTCGACATCAGTCGAACGAGTAAGAGGTTGGGCTAGCACAAGGATGACAGACTCGCCTTGAGCCCGACAACATATATCATGTGGCAAAGGGAACAAAAGTATGATGTACAGGTTCGCCTAACCAGCTTCACAGTCTGCTTGGTGTTCGGCATGCCTTGCTAGGGGCCGCTACCAACCGTGCAGTTCAGAGGTGCTTCGAACTACGACCAAGTCATCTTGAACCTAAGGGGTCACGAGCTTAAGGGAAGGAACCTATGAGGTCGGATCCGAGGACACTGGTCGGATGTGATCCGAGCTGTGTTCGGATTCTGGCCGAGTAGACTTATGTCTTTAGGGTCCGTGCGAGGCCCAAGTGTTGAGCCCATGACGGATGCTTATATAAAGCGGGGTGCAACACATGTCAGTGTCAAAACCGGTGGATCTCGGGTAGGGGGTCCCGAACTGTGCGTCTAGGATCGATGGTAACAGGAGACGGGGGACGCAATGTTTACCCAGGTTCAGGCCATCTCGATTGAGGTAATACCCTTCGTCCTGCTTGATTGATCTTGATGAACATGAGTGTTACAAGAGTTGATCTACCACGAGATCGTAATGGCTAAACCCTAGAAGCCTAGCCTATATGACTATGGTAATGAATATCCTTTCCAGACTAACCCCTCCGGTTTATATAGACACCGGGGGGGGGGGGGAATCTAGGATTAGATAGAGTTGGTTACATAAGAAGGAATCTTCATAGTTGGTCGCCAAGCTTGCCCTCCACGCCAAGTAGAATCCAATCCAGACACGGGTACAGTCTTCGGCATTCATGTCTTCACAGCCCATCAGTCCGACCCATGGATAACAAGCCGGACGCCCGAGGACCCCTGTAACACCCTCGATGTGACTATATCTCCCACGTGTCGAGGCACGACTTAGAGGCATAATCGCATTGAAGGCATATGTCGCAAGTTAGGCAATCTTCACAACATCTCATGTAATATAGATAATAAAAGGGGGAGATAACATAGTTGGCTTACACTCGCCACGTCAATCAAGTACATAAATAACATTACATCATCCAAATACTCATGGCCCGACTACGGCGCCAAAATAAAAGATAAGCCAACATGCGACACGGTACCGATCACCCCCAACTGGGCACCACTACTGATCATCAGGAAAAGAAACATAGTATCGTTGAGAGTCCTCGTCGAACTCTCACTTGAGCTCAAGCGCGTCACCTGGAGCGAAATCATCAGGCCCTGCATCTGGTGTAATAGTAATCTGTGAGCCACAGGGACTCAGCAATCTCGCACCCTCGCGATCAAGAGTATTTAAGCTTATAGGTAAGGCAAGGTACAAATATATGTGGAGCTACAGCAAGCGACTAGCAAAATATGGTGGCTAACTTATTCGCAAAAGGGAGCGAGAAGAGGAGGCAAAGCGCGAGCGAGAAACTAGAGACCAACCTGCGCAAGCATTACTCCAACACCATGTCCGCTTCCCGGACTCCGCCGAGAAGAGGCCATCACGGTAACACACTCGGTTGATTCATTTAAATTAAGTTAAGGTTCAAGTAGTCTACAACCGGACATTAACAAATTCCCATCTGCCCATAACCGTGGGCACGGCTTTCGAAAGTTCAAATCCCTGCAGGGGAGTCCTAACATAGCCCATGACAAGCTCTCACGGTCAACGAAGGAATAGACCTCCTCCCTAGACGTTCCGATCAGACTTGGTACCTCGGTTCTTCAAGACACTTCGACAGGTTAAAACAAGACCAGCAACACCGCTCGAATGTGCCGACAAATCCCGATAGGAGCTGCACATATCTCGTTCTCAGGGCACACTCAGATGAGCCAGACGTCGGGTAGGCCAGCCCAGAGTTGCCCCTGGTAGCCTCGGACATCGCTCGGTTGGACCAACACTCAGAGGAGCATTGGCCCAGGGGGGCTAAAATAAGATGACCCTCGGGCTCCGGAAACCCAAGGGAAAAGAGGCTAGGTGGCAAATGGTAAAACCAAGGTTGGGCATTGCTGGAAAAGCTTTAATCAAGGCGAACTATCAAGGGGTTCCCATTATAACCCAACCGCGTAAGGAACGCAAAATCCGGGAACATAACACCGATATGACGGAAACTAGGGCGGCAAGAGTGGAACAAAACACTAGGCGAGAGGCCGGGCCTTCCACCCTTTACCAAGTATATAGATGCATTAAGATAACATGGCAATATAATGATATCCCGACAAGTAAATAAATGTTCCAACAAGGAACGGCCTCCAATCTTCACCTACAACTAGCAACGCTATAAGAGGGGCTGAGCAAAGCGGTAACATAGCCAATCAACAGTTTGCTAGGACATGGTGGGTTAGAGGTTTTGACATGGCAATTTGGGAGGCTTGAAAGCAAGTGGTAGGCATCGTAGCATTGGCATAGCAAAAGAGCGAGCAATCTAGCATAGCAAAGATAGTAGTGATTTCGAGGGTATGATCATCTTGCCTGCAGAGTTGTCAGAGTTGACTGGATCCTCGAAAGCAAACTCAACGGGCTCCTCGTTAGCGAACTCGTCTCCCGGCTCTACCAAAATAAGACAAACAAACAAACGGAACACAATCAACCACGCGCAAAGCTCAAACAATATGATGCAAAGATGGTATGCTATGCGGGATACGATGCGGGATGCATATGCAAGATGTGACAGGAAATGCAAGAAACTGGCCTCAACATGGAAATCCAAGTGTGCCACTGGAAAGGTGAGATGAAATCGCTTGAAAACGATATAAAGAATGCCGGAATCGGAGTTATGGTTTGGAAAGGGCAAGCAATTCAAATATGACACCGGTCTGCGATTTACAGCAAGTAGCCATCTAAATGCAATGAGATGAACATGCTACAACACTCAAACATGACAACAAAATACATGGCAGGGATGCATTCAAGATGCTTAACAAAAGTCTAGCACTGAGCTACGGCCAATTCATCCATTAACAGGTTCAAACAAGCATGGCAAAAATGCATATGACAAACAGATTTCAGACTTAGTGAAATTAACACTTGTCTGGAATTTCAGATCAGATAGCACTCTTCGGAGCAACAAAACTACATGCTATAGGACCTGAAGATGGCAAAGTAACGCATGGCATGGAGCTACTCAAAGAGCTTTAAAAAAATCCCTTAGTGACCTTGAGCCAAAAGGGATCAGAAATTTAATTGCAAGCATGTGAACATGGCAAAAACATAATCAGTTTTCAGACTTAGTGAAAACTGGCACATGCTGAAACATATCTCAAGTAGGCATGTTTTCGAGCTCGATGCACTCACTACGGAGCGAGTCATGACAAGCTAAGCATACACCCATCAAGATACACAAAATGCAAGCTCGACATGGCAAGAAAAATAGCATAGCATGCACGGATCAACTACAACATCATCGGCAAAATTGCAAACAAGTTGACAATCTTCCCAGATTCACAAAGTAGCAAAAGTAGAGCTCAATTGACTCAATCTAGGGTGCTCCATAATTGCAAACAAAGACATGGATGGATAGAG
Organism: Triticum aestivum; assembly: GCF_018294505.1. Lineage (NCBI taxonomy): Eukaryota > Viridiplantae > Streptophyta > Magnoliopsida > Poales > Poaceae > Triticum > Triticum aestivum. The sequence goes on along the minus strand of NC_057812.1, from coordinate 336,158,478 downwards.
CACTACAATATTAACAAAACATCCTTACTGATCCTCCTCAAAAGAGGCACGGATCACTAGGAAACAACATGAACATATGGCATATGAGATAAACAGCTCAAGGACTTAGTGAAAAAGCTAAGTCCCTGAAATCAGAATTACCAAGTGCACCACTTTGCAAGCTTGTGCTAGTCACCACACACATCACAAAAATACATGGGTTGCACCTCTAGAAAGATGACAAAACCCTTAACAAAACATATGTAGAGCTCATGGGCATATCATGCACACATTAATCATGGCAAAAAAGACAAAAAGCTAAATGGAGCAGCAGATCTGACAAATATCTCAAGTAGCACTCTTCTAACAGCATTTCGGGAAACAAGATGAACTCAAATGAAAATGATGCAATGGAATGAAATGATGTACTCTCTGAGATGAACATTTTGATATGCTATATGCCCAAAACGGATCTACGGATGCGGAGATACGATGCTATGAACATGGGCACTTGGACTGCAGACTTAGGAAAAAGAGGAGGCGACCTAGGGTTTACTGTTCACCCGGATCTGGATCTGGGCGCACGCCAACCGAGGTCTGCCGGAGTTCGTCGGGGAGGTAGGCCGGCGGCTGGCCGGAGAGGCCGGAGAGGCGGCGTTGAGGAGGGAGGAGGAGGCCGGAGGGTGCGGCGAGCCGCGCGATAGAGGAGGGCGGCGGCGCCGGGCGCGCGGGGCGGCCGGAGATGCGGCCGGAGCGGGCGGCGGTGGCGGCCGTCGACGCGGGCGAGGGGCGCGGCGATGGCGGCGGCGGTGCAAGGGACCGGCGACGGGGAAGAGGAGTCGCGGGGCGGCGCTGGCGGCTGAGCCCGGGAGGGCACGCTGCGGGCCTCAGCGGGCCGGCGGGGCGGCCAAGTGGGCGCGGTGGCGGCGGAGAATGGTGGAGCGCCACGTGGCGGCGGTGGGGGCAGATCGGACAGTGTCCGTCGGTGGCAATTTTTGTCCGGCGGCGCGCGATGACGAGTGGAGCTTGGGTTTCGGGAGGAAGGGGAAGGAGAAATTTGGGGGTGTCTTTAAATAGGCATAGAGGGAGCTAGGAGGGTCCAAATGAGGTGCGGTCTTCGGCCATGCGATCGTGATCGAACGATCTAGACGATGGAGAAGGCTTAGGTGGGTTTGGGGCCAAATTGGAGGTGTGTTGGGCTGCCACACACACGAGGCCTTTTCGGTCCCCTCGGTTAACCATTGGAGTATCAAACGAAGTCCAAATGATACGAAACTTGACAGGCGGTCTACCGGTAGTAAACCAATGCCGCTTGGCAAGTCTCGGTCCAATCCGGAAATTTTTAATCCCCACACACGAAAGAAAGGTACAAGTTCCCACCGGAGGAGAACGAAGCGCCGGAATGCAAAACAGACAACGGGGAAAATGCTCGAATGCATGAGATGAACACGTATGCAAATGCAATGCACATGATGACATGATAAGAGATGCATGACAACAATAACAACACACGGAGACAAAAAAACCCGAACCCGAGAAAATGAATTAACTTAAAGCCGGAAACGGCAAGAGTTGGAGTACAATTTGGGAAAGTTACATCCGGGGTGTTACAACACTCCACCACTACGAAAGGATCTCGTCCCGAGATCTAGGACTGAAAGAATGTCGGGTACTCAAAACGGAGGTGATCCTCGCGTTCCCAGGTAGCTTCACAGTCGGAATGGTGTGACCACTTGACTTTGAGAAATTTGATTGACTTATTGCGAGTCTTGCGTTCAGTCTCTTCAAGAATAGCAACTGGGTGCTCACGATAAGAGAGATATTCTTGGAGCTCAATGTCGTGGAAGTTGATGGTGCGGTCAAGAGTCTTGAAGCACTTCTGAAGCTGAGAGACATGGAACACGTCCTGAACATTTCCAAAGTTTGAAGGAAGCTCGAGTTGATAGGCGAGGTCGCCTCTCTTGCTCACAATCTTGAAAGGTCCCACGTATCTAGGGGCAAGCTTCCCTTTGATACCGAAGCGACGAGTACCTTTCATAGGAGAGACGCGGAGGTAAACATGATCTCCGATCTCGAAAGCCAAATAACGGTGCTTACTATCATAGTAGCTCTTCTGACGGGATTGGGCTGCTTTGAGGTTATCACGAATGACTTTGCACATTTCCTCTGCCTCTGTGATTAAGTCATTACCCAAAAGCTGACATTCACCGGTTTCAGACCAGTTGAGAGGGGTACGACACTTCCTGCCATACAGAATTTCAAATGGGGCCTTGCCCAAACTTGCTTGAAAACTGTTGTTGTAGGAGAATTTAGCATAAGGAAGACAATCCTCCCACTTCATGCCGAAGGAGATCACACAAGCCCTGAGCATATCTTCAAGAATCTGGTTGACACGCTCGACTTGACCGCTAGTTTGAGGATGGAAAGTTGTGCTGAAGCGGATGTTGGTGCCCATGGCCTTCTGAAAAGAATCCCAAAACTTGGATGTAAAGATGCTGCCACGGTCTGAAGAGATCACTTGTGGAATACCATGGAGAGAGAAAATTCGAGAGGTATAGAGTTCCGCCAATTGAGATGCAGTGATCGACTCTTTGATAGGCAGAAAGTGAGCCACTTTTGTGAGTTTGTCGATGACAACGAATATAGCATCATTGCCACGCTTGGACTTTGGAAACCCAGTCACGAAGTCCATCTCAATGTGGTCAAACTTCCATTCTGGAATGGCAAGAAGTTGGAGGAGACCAGCTGGCCTTTGGTGTTCTGCCTTCACTCTTCTGCAGACATCACATTCATTCACGAATTGAGCGATCTCGCGCTTCATTCGAGTCCACCAATAAGCCTGCTTAAGGTCCTGATACATCTTCGTGCTCCCAGGGTGGATGGAGAGGAGAGAATTGTGAGCCTCGTACATGATCAATTTAGGAAGGTCACCTTTGGGTACAACAATACGATCCTCGAAGAAGAGAGTATCCTTGTCATCAAGGCGGTAGCACTTGTACTTGGGTTGAATCTTGGCAATCCCAATCTTCACCTTTTTCACCATGGCATCAAGAAGCTGGGCTTGGCGAATCTGGTCTTCCAAGGTAGGAGAGACTTGAAGGTTGGCGAGGAAACCTTGAGGAACAACTTGCAGATTAAGTTTGCGGAAAGCTTCACAAAGCTCGGGTTGATAAGACTTGAGAACCAGACTGTTGCAGTAAGCTTTTCTGCTCAATGTGTCAGCAATCACATTGGCCTTGACTGGAGTATACTCGATACTCGGATTATACTCTTGAATCATTTCGACCCATCGAGTTTGTCTGAGGTTGAGATTAGGCTGAGTGAATATGTACTTGAGACTCTTGTGATCAGTGAAAATGTCCACTTTTCTTCTCAATAGAAGATGTCTCCAAGTCAAAAGAGCATGCACAACTGCCGCCAACTCGAGATCATGAGTGGGGTAGTTTTTCTCATTAGGCTTCAACTGGCGAGAGGTATAAGCAACAACTTTATTCTCTTGCATCAATACTGCGCCAAGACCTTGGAGAGAGGCATCACAAAAGACCTCGTACGGCTTGGATTCATCAGGCGGAGTCAGAACTGGAGCAGTGATCAATTTCTCTTTCAAAGTGTTGAAAGCAATGTCACACTCCGGAGACCAAACGTACTTGACGTGCTTCTGGAGAAGATTTGAGAGAGGCTTCACGATCTTAGAAAAGTTTTCAACGAATCTTCGGCAGTAGCTTGCGAGACCGAGGAAGCTACGGAGTTGCTTCACGTTCTGAGGAGGTTCCCAATTCACAATTGCAGACACCGTCTCAGGATTCACGGCAATGCCCTTGGCAGGGATGATATGACCAAGATAAAGAACCTCATCGAGCCAAAATTCGCACTTGGAGAACTTGGCATAGAACTCATGTTCCCTGTGCTTATCGAGTACCAAACGCAAGTGCTTGGCATGATCTTCATTGTTCTTGGAGAAAACCAGAATGTCGTCGAGATAGACCAAAACAAAGTCATTGGTGTAGGCGTTGAAGATGAAGTTCATCATGCGAGAGAAAGTCGGAGGAGCGTTGACGAGGCCAAAAGACATGACAGTGTATTCATATGAACCATAGCTTGTCCTTAAAGCCGTCTTGGGAATATCTTTCTCACAAATTCGAATCTAATGATAACCCATACGGAGATCAAGCTTGGAGAATACTTGGGCACCTTTGAGTTGTTCGAACAGCTCGTTGATGTTGGGAAGTGGGTATTTGTTCTTGATGGTCTTCTTGTTCAATGGGAGGTAATCAACAAAAAGTCGGTCCGTTCCATCCTTCTTCTTCACAAAAAGACACCACAACCCCACGGAGAAGAACTAGGCCGGATGAGACCCATTTTCTCTTGAATATCGAGTTGCTTCTTCAGCTCCTTCAACTCTTCAGGTCCGAGCTTGTAAGGACGTTTGCACACAGGTTCCGTGCCAGGCTCGAGATCAATAACGAATTCAACTGGCCGGTGCGGAGGCATTCCTGGAAGCTCTTCTGGAAAGACGTCTTGATATTCGCAAACGATTGGAATCTGCGAGATGGCATCGAGTTCACCCTTCTCATTGAGAGAAAACAGACGGATGGTATCATCACGAGCGGCAAAGACAATTACATCCTCAGACGAATGAGTCAATTGAATCTGCCTGGCTGCACAATCAAGATGTGCCTTGTGCTTAGCAAGCCAATCCATCCCGAGAATAAGATCAATACCCGAGTTACCAAGAACCACCGGAGAAGAGAGAAACTTGTAGTCGCCCAACGTGATAGTAACATCTGGAGCAATAGCGCTTGCATTCATGAATTTACCTGGAGAAACAACAGATAACTGTCTAGGCAAATCTTGTAAAGGCAACTCATGCTTAGGGTCCAAATGAGGTGCGGTCTTCGGCCACGCGATCGTGATCGAACGATCTAGAGGATGGAGAAGGCCTTGATGGGTTTTGGGCTAAATTGGAGGTGTGTTGGGCTGCCACACACACGGGGCCTTTTCGGTCCCCTCGGTTAACCGTTGGAGTATCAAATGAAGTCCAAATGATACGAAACTTGACAGGCGGTCTACCGGTAGTAAACCAAGGCCGCTTGGCAAGTCTCGGTCCAATCCAGAAATGTTTAATCCCCACGCACGAAATAAAGGTAGAAGTTCCCACCGGAGGAGAATGAAGCGCCGGAATGCAAAACGGACAATGGGGAAAATGCTTGAATGCATGAGATGAACACATATGCAAATGCAATGCACATGATGACATGATAAGAGATGCATGACAACGATAACAACACACGGAGACAAAAAAAACCCGAACCCGAGAAAATGAATTAACTTAAAGCCGGAAACGGCAAGAGTTGGAGTACAAATTGGGAAAGTTACATCCGGGGTGTTACAACCCCTTAGTCCAGGACTCCCTCAGTAGCCCCTGAACCTGGCTTCAATGATGAGGAGTCCGACGCGCAGATTGTCTTCGGCATTGCAAGGCGGGTTCCCCCTTCCGAACTCCCAGTTGATCTTCAGATGTGATGATTGTATCCGGACTTGTATATACAACCGCAGAGGACATAATATTTTACGAGTTCACCTCATCGACCATTTTTTGGTAATATGACACCACGCCAGCCCGGCCACTACTTGCGAACCGTTTTAGCCGGCCCATCTCCCCACATCCCAAGATGTGGCTTTATTGGCGCATCTTATCCAAGCGGAGATCATGCCTCCCTTTTTTAAGGGATTCCTGTCAACCCAGACGTGGGTAACCCAACCGTCGCTGGGGTACAACTCCTTGGAAACAAGCACGTTTTTAGGCCCAAGAGGAGACGTTTGATATTTGCAGCCTTTATATAGGGGTATAGACCCGTCTTTTTCTTCTACGCTTGCCTCTTCCTCGACCCCTGCAACCATGAGTTCCAACACCCGGGTTTCGGTCGCCACAAGCCCCAAGCATGTCCGGATCTGGCCGTCAAGGCTGGTGGGTAGCTTCTTCTATCACTGAGGAAGATATCGCAAAGCTTCATGCGGTGAGATACTTGACCGCAGAAGTCCGTCATCGGCTTCCTACCGAGGGGAAGGTTATTCCCACCCCCATATCCGGCGAGAGGGGCGCGTTCGTGTCCCACTTCCTCCGCGGGTTAGGGTTTGCACTTAACCCCTTCATCCGAGGGCTCATGTTTTACTATGGGCTAGATTTTCATGATCTGGCCATGGAGTCTATCCTTCTTATCTCGGTGTTTATCGTCACGTGCGAAGCCTTCCTCCGAACTACTCCGCACTTCGGCTTGTGGCTCAAGACCTTCGATGTGAAGCCGCAAGTGGTAGAGGGGGAGCAAGCCGAGTGCGGTGGCGCTGCAGTGAGCAAGCTTGCTAGCGTCGTTTGGCTGAAAGGATCTTTCGCCAAATCTTACGATCTGTGGCAGCAGGGGTGGTTCTATATCACCGAGCCCCGCAGCTCCAAGTGGGAAACTACGCCCGCCTTCCGATCCAGCCCCCTAATTCAGTTGGCATCGTGGATTAACAAGGGGCTGGATTGGGGATCAACGAATGATGTGCGAACTCTACAAAGTCGCATCCGAAGCCTCATTGAGAGGGACATCGACATAGCCAACGTCGTTCAAGTAATGCTAGTTCATCGGACCCTGCCGTGTCAGCGACGGCCACTCCGCCTATGGGAGTTTAATCCAGAAGGGCCGCGGACTCTTCAGTACTTCTTCGGCACAATGCACGAAGGAATGTGGAAATTATTCTTCAGGAAACAAAGGCAATGGCCGAATACCACCGAAGATGCCGGCCTAGACTGTAACTGTCCGGATACCCCAGTAAGTACCTGATTACCGAATACCCTATAATCAAATGCCAAGTGGCAAGATACCAACAGTATCATCCTTTTTCAGGGCTGGATAAAGAAGGTGGAACTGACTAGGTGTCCGACTCCCCTTCCCGATGACTCAGCAACTCCCGTGTTAACAAGGATGCTAGCCTCGGCGCCATACCAGGCGCCAGCAGGGGAGGGTGAGAAGACCCAAGATGACCTTGGTTCCAGGGGTAAGTCGGACACTGAGTCCGGAGAAATCGACCTTTCCTCTCCCGAAGACGGGGGCAGAAAAGGACCCAGTATCCCTTCTCCGGACAGGAGGAAAAGGGCCGCCTCCGAAGATTGGGAGGGGCGATCTCTCGAGAAGGGCAAGATGCCACTGTCGAGCGGCCTGGGTTTGGAAAGAGACACCGTTAAACAACTCCAACAAGGGGACAAGCCCTCGGTCAAACCGTAATAGAATCCAGAGCACTTTGATAACGTCCCACTCCATTGCTGTTACCGAAGATATACATAACACATTCATGTATTTCTACAGGTCGGCACAGAATTTTTCTGGGCGATCCTCTTCTTCGGGGAGTCTCCTCCCAGAGATGATGGAGAGCGTGATGCCTCCTCCAACCGCCTCGCCCAACAAGGCGGATGACTCTGAAGTGTCATCGCGGAAGGTCCTTTTTGACCAAGAAGTTACACAGGGGACAAAAGAGGCAGTACGCGAAGGTGGATCTTCGACCATCTGGGATTCCGGGGCTGGTGATAACAAAGGCCCCGGACTGACTGGTTCGCAGCCGACAGTGATTCTGGAGATGGGTGAACAGATTCCTTCAAAGGATGATTGTGCTCCTGGAGCATCATCCGGAAACCTGGAGACTCCGGATATGTTGCGAGACATGTTGCGGAAAGCATCTATCTCGGGGGAACATCGTACCCTAATGGGTACAGTGATTGAGAAGATTTATTTCGCGAAGAGCGGATTAAATGAAGCCTTCATGAGTCTACTGAAGGTCTTCGAGGTTTGTGACATAATATTTTAGGCTATGCTTCATTTGCAAAGATGTGCCTGTGTATAGGTAGTAGCCCCTGATACTCAGGTTGGCTTCCACTGGGAAGCAAAATGGAGGATCAAAAAGGATCGTTTGAGGACTAACCTGATCAACTTTGAACACAGGCTGCTTCCGCCTTGGCCGCTTCCCGGACTATGGAAATTGCCGATTTGCAGCGGAAGCTCGATGTGGCAGGGGATGACCTTGCTTTAATCAATATGCGTCTGGACGAGTCGCAAGGTATGTATTCAGGACAATCCTCATTCATTTTTGTGGTATAAGCATGATGCTGAGACTTGGCTGCAGATGGTGCTGCCACCATTGAAGTTCTTTGAGCGGAACTGGCCCGGGCCAAGGAGCAGGCCCGGCGTAGCAATGCTGCTGCCGAAAAGGCATCAGCTGAATTAAAAGTCGAACAAGATGCACGGCGCCAAGATGAGGAGAAGATATCCACGATGATGCCCGAACTGGAGAATGCTACCGGCTGCTACAAATTTCTGGAGAAGGAGAGTAAAGTCTTAATGGCTGATCTGGACAAGGCCTTACAAGAGGCGAGAGAAGCACGGTCAGAATGCACAGCAGCCCGTGAGAAGGTTCAATAGGCGAGGGAGATTGCGGCTGGAAAGCCCTTTCGGCTGCAAACTAAGTTCGGTGATCCGAACTATGCCAAGCTTAACCGAGTATGGAGTTCTCCGGATGAGTTCTTGGACTTGCCGAAGAGTTCTGCCGATGCGGCGTAGTATTACCAAGCGCGAGATGGATATGCAACGGAGAAGCTTTTTTGGTCATAGTTCGGCGCATCAAAGCGCCCTTTGTTGCCCAATGAACAGATGTCCCAATGGGCCAAACTTCATAGGATGTCCGGCGCTGCCATGAAGGACGTCGTAATCCGGTTGTGGCCAACCGAGCCTGTTCCGAATAGCTATTTCGGTTTGGTGCAGAGGCTTGTTGACGCGGTGTCGCGTATCGATGCTGTGAAGCGGTCAACAAGCATTGAGGGTGCACAAATGACTTTTGCCCGAGTCAAGACGTTCTGGGGGAAGATGAAGGCCATCGATGTTGCAACGAAGGGTCCACCCAAAGGCAAGGACCGTCCGGAACTGGAGCATTATTTTGAAGATGTCCTAGAGGTCACCCGCTTTATAGAGGGTCAGTGCTCAAAAGACATAATGTTCGAGTGAGGTGTATGAAAATTGTAAAAGACAATTTTATAGTTAATCTATTTATGTTTTCCTTGAAAGCTTGAATTCCTCCTGTGCGGCCGTTTTGATATAATCTGAAAGTTTTCCAGTCGTCGGCTTCAGCCCCTCGTAGGAAGTACGGGGGTGTTCGGAAAAGAATTTAATCACTCTTTATCCAACGTCTTGGTCCATGAAGGAGGTGATAATGCGGCGAACCAGGCAATCGGACTATAAGGCGTTAACACTTTCACTTAGCCATAGGAGTTATATGTTGGGGCTACGACATAGCCCCTGGTATGTATGCGGCATATGGTGCCTTACATATTTGATCTGAAAAAGATCCCTCGTGTGATACGGAGAATCGCTAAAGATTCCAATAAGTCGTCAAGTGGTTGACCATCTCACGCCGCATCATGACAGTCAATTTTCGGCTTTCTCTACTGAGGTGCTCATCCGGTTTAGACCAGGGCACAATCGCAGTAGTTCTCCCTTTACTACCCTAGCCAATAGAGCGGAACGTAGGGTAGCAAGCACAGGAGCCGGGCAACCCAACTATTGACCCAAGACAATGATTCGGAGGTGATGCATATAAGGCCAAACTTGCGACACTGAAGTATGCTATGGAGATGTTCGGACTTTTACTGGCAACTCCTTTGTTCCCACACCGAGCCCCTGGCAGGTTATGCCATGGTATTTCTATGAAATAACCTCCGGAGCCATATTTGTTGGGAAAACAATATGGATGATTAGTTCGGATATTGTTTACTGGTAACTGAGCGATATGCCAATGATTACTTATGATATATATATATATAAGCCATCCGCCTGACTATTTGACATGCTCGGGGTTGGAGGCGGAGGAACAGGCATAGTATAGGCTCAAAATAGGGAGTGCGGTCTACAAAAAGTTATTTTGGACCTCCTGTCGCACGTCTGCGCCGCCAGTCCTCGGTGGGGGGAATCCTTGATGGAAGTAGCCCCTTGGGTGAGTGTACGGATCCGGACTCCGATAGAGCCAGTTTCATATGTTTATCCTGTTCGTCACCTGTTTATAAGGGATAGCGAAGGAAGAAATAAAAAATAAGCAATAAAAGAAAGTTACTAGAGTGCTGGCAGGTTTGTCCGTATTGTGCTTCCGCCAATGCCCATGGTAACTTGAGTGCATAATGATGTATGCGCGGTACAAATTTTGTAGGTGTGTGGAGTGTGCGGCGAAAGCCGGGTTGCTATTTCTGTTCTAGGAGTAGATGATCCTTGGGTGGAGATTGCTTCTGAACCCCGGTGTTTCGTTGGTGAACTTTCTGTCATCCCTGTCGCTTGGCGGCCTCCTCCCCTTAGGTTCGGCGTTGAACTTGCTGGCCTCTTTAAAACCCAACAGTTTCTGTTGGTATGATTAGCTGGTTTATCGGGGTGGCCATGAATCTGGCATGGTCGGCCCAATATCCTTTCCAGGTTAGATGGTTCATATCGATTCGCCTTGAATGGCTTCTTCCACTGACCGGGCTTGGGGTTGCTGAATCCGACATTGCCTGCCGTGTTGCCTGATCTTTCATTGTCATTGCGATTGTTGTTTTTGCTTCCTCGTGGCTTGCTGTTGCCGTCTCGGATTTCGGAGGTGCCCTGGTTGCTGGCGCTATTGCTTCTACAAGCGAGCCAGCTGTCTTCTCCCGTGGAAAAGCGGGTCATCAGAGCAGTGAGGGTTGTCATGGATTTAGGTCCTTCTTGGCCGAGGTAGCTTGCAAGCCATTCGTCCCGGACGCCATGTCTGAAAGCCGCAAGGGCTTCCACGTCCGGACAGTCGACGATTTTGTTCTTTTTGACTAAGAAACGAGTCCAAAGCTCCCTCACTGATTCTTCGGGTTGTTGGACAATTTGACTTAGGTCATCGGCATCCGATGGCCGGACATATGTTCCTCGGAAGTTATCGAGGAAGTCCTCTTCGAAGTCCTCCCAGCTACCTATGGAATTTTCAGGCAGGCTGCTTAACCAGTATCGAGCTGACCCTTTTAAGTTAGTGGGAGGTACTTAATGGCGTGGAGGTCGTCCCCATGGGCCATGTGGACGTGGAGGATGAAATCTTCTATCCACGCCATGGGATCAGTTGCCCCGTCATATGATTCAATATTGACGGGTTTGAATCCTTCGGGGAATTCATGATCCATTACTTCGTCAGTGAAGCAAAGCGGGTGTGCGGCGCCTCTATGCTGGGCCACAGTGCGACGTAACTCCGAAGGAGTCCCTTTGCGGTTTTCGGCTCGGGCGTGGAGAGGTTTGACACATCCGAATAGGTAGACGTCGTCGCGTGTCGAAGCATGCTTTCGCAATCCATAGATCGGTCTTGCGTGTCCTGCTCTATTATCCAGGTCTCTCTACTGGTCGTTTGGGTAATCGTGACCTGCATTGTTCCTGCCTTTATGGTGAGGTGGGGCTGTCTGGTGTTCGGCTTGAGTTGCCTCTTTATCCGGACAGAGTTGCCGGCGACCTGTCGCATTGTGTGACAATGGTATGGGCTCCAACGCCTCGTCATCGGACTGGTATAGCAATCTATGCCTTGGGTAGCCTTTGGCTAGGCTACTAAGGTCATATTCTTTGGCGACCAGGACTTCGGTCCATCTGTCGTTGAGTAGGTCTGGGTCAGCTTGAAGCTGCTGCTGCTTCTTTTTCAGGCTCCTTGCCGTAGCTATCAGCCTACGCTTAAAGTGCTCCAGTTCGAGGGGCTCTTCGGGTACGATGAAGTCTTCATTGCCGAGGCTTACCTCATCTTCGGAGAGCGGAAGGTAGTTGTCATCCTCCGAACCGTCGCTGGGCAGGGCCTGTTCATCGGGGTTGGCTTGCCCGTTTTCCTGTTCCTCCTGCTCGGATGTTGCTCCCACAGGGTCTTCATTGCTTTCGGCGCCGTCCGAAGTACTATTTTCTCCAGTGCCATTGTTGCCGAGGTGTGACTTGGGGCGGTGTTTGGGGCGCCGAAACTTAGACTGTGACTCGGGAGTTTTAACTGTATCTCCCTTGTCCTTGCCGCGAGGCTTTTTAACTGTATCGATCATGTACACGTCATGTGAAGGGGTGGCCATCTCGCGCCTGATGACTGGCGGGTCTTGAACTTGCTCATTATCGGCATCGTTGTCTATACTGTCAATGTCTACGGAGCCAGGAGCGGGCATGTTGGTTAAGTCCTCGACAGTGGCTATGAAGTGGGTGGCGGGTGGGAAGCGAAATTCTCTGTCATTAGCCCCTAGTTCGAGCCGGACATAGTTCGGTGCGAGTCTCCCGTGAATGACAGGTTCTTTGAAGAGTTTAGCACATCGCCCAAAGGTGAGTGCTGAAAAACGTCTGCGGTGCTAAATTCGAAGATCGATAACCGATCTAGCTCGGTGTCCGCAAGTATACATGGTCCGGAACTTATAGACGGAGATGAGTCCAGAGTTCTATTGGCGCAAATATTGCAGGGTGTCGAGTCTGCGTGTGGCTCTAACGCCGCGAACTCTGTGGCCTTGAATGGCACGATCTGCTCTGGTTCTAAGGCCATTGCAGCAACAGGAGCGATCTCCTGAATCTGGTCCGATGACAGATTTAAGTCATGTTCAATGGGGCGAGGGGGAGCGATCGCTGTGGTCTCAAATCCATTGAAGACCAAGTCTCCACGGATATCTGTGACGTAGTTCAAGCTTCGAAATCTGACCTGGTGGCCAGGGGCGTAGCTATCGATCTGCTCCAGATGACCAAGCGAGTTGCCCGCAGTACGAAGCCGACGAACACAAAAATCTGTCCGGGAGGAAGGTTTCTCCTTGGACAACATCGCTATAGACGATTGAAGGGGCCATCGAAACTTTCGTCGACGGCACAGTGGAACTCTCAATGAAAGCACCAATGTCGGTGTCAAAACCGGCGGATCTCGGGTAGGGGATCCCGAACTGTGCGTTTAGGATCGATGGTAACAGGAGACGGGGGACACGATGTTTACCCAGGTCCGGGCCCTCTCGATGGAGGTAATACCCTACGTCTTGCATGATTGATCTTGATGAATATGAGTGTTACAAGAGTTGATCTACCATGAGATCGTAATGGCTAAACCCTAGAAGCCTAGCCTATATGACTATGGTAATGAATATCCTTTCCGGACTAACCCCTCCGATTTATATAGACGCCGAGGGGAATCTAGGGTTACATAGATTCAGTTACATAAGAAGGAATCTTCATAGTCGGTCGCCAAGCTTGCCCTCCACGCCAAGTAGAATCCAATCTGGACACGGGTACGGTCTTCGGCCTTCATGTCTTCACAACCCATCAGTCCGGCCCATGGATAACAGGCCGGACGCCCGAGGACCCCTTAGTCCAGGACTCCTTCAGCACACTCATGTGATTGATCGCTTCAGAGGTATAACTAGGGTTTGCATGTGTTGCAAATAGCCACCTCCACTCGACCGTCGACTGTGTGATCGGACCTAGCAGTCCACCGCACGGTGTTCTTCCTGCACCCGCGGATACCGTTAGAGGCAGTGCACTTGTGCCGCTCCGACGAACCTGTACAAGGGAACCGACAACTAGCTTTCGAGGGAGATCGGACGAGGAGGAGATGCGCTGCCCAACTCTTCTTCCGCTGCATGGCACTGCGCGTCCAGTGGTAATGATCAGTGATCCATCTCCCGCAGCATGTTCCTAGTTGTTCTGCGCGTAGGAAATTTTTTAATTTTAGTCGATGCACCCTACCGTAGAACCCAACAGTGGTATCAAAGCCTTTGCTATAGGATTTGAATTCAGATCGTATGCATATTAGATATGTGGAGGCGGCAGATGACATCTATTCTCGTTGATGAGATCGGCTGTGTGCACGGTTGATGAGATCAACTGCACATGGGGATCGATGTGGCTATGTTTTCTGATGGTCAGAGCCGATGAGGTTGTGACACAACCTACCCCTACCGGTCGGTATCCACCATCCAGACCGCTGTGTGTGTAGCGCCTTGTATTTTTTACACGATCACTCAAACCGGTGGAATGCGAGTAACTTTGTTTTGCAGGTTTGATGTGAATAGTATGGCTCATGTGTATGTGATGCATGTGTGTAATTTATACATGGCATGCGTGTCATTTTTGTCAGCCGGCAGCAGCCAAAGTGTTGTCATTATAGTGTATAACGACCGGTGTGTCGACTTGTGACTCTATGTAAAATTCATTACTAGTTGTAGTAGTTCGATAATAGAGATCAGGTTGGTGGCTTGGCATCCCGGCGTGAAAAGCAAGATGGAATTCCTAGATGGTCATCGGAGTCGGAGCCGACCTAGAAGAACATCCATGAAGGAGCCATACTATTTCACAATATGTGTTTTATTTGTGATTGTTATGCTTCTTGTTTTCTATGCATGTTAGAATGATAGAAAGATCCCTCATTAATATCAAGAAATTTGCCATTAACGACGTTGCACCTTCGCACGTCAAGTACGTCTAGTAGTGGGCTCATAAAATTAGGGTACTGCTAGGTGTCCTCGAACTGAAGGGTTCATGTCGGACACGGACATGCACTGCATCAGGTTAACTTGACAAGGCTATCAAAACGGTTTTGGGCCTTGTCGGAAAGAAGGCTGGGGGCCGGGGTATGAGATACCTTCCCGACTAACAGGAGTCGTATAGAGATATGATCAGCAAGGAGTTGCTTACCAGATAGGCATGTTGTCTAGCAGTGATGCTAAAGCTCACTAGTCGCATGTGCTAGTCGGATCCTGAATCACTGAGATTTTGTGGAGGGATGCCGACTTCATTGGGAGTATTTCTGTTTAGGCTTGAATTACCCTACACAAACACATTGCTTAGTGATTGCATATTTTATGTTGTAGATCAATGGCACCACCTGCTCAACACAACTTTGCATTGAAATCAATTCCGGAAAAGGATAAATTGAATGGAACAAACTTTACCACCTGGTATAGAAATCTGAGAATTGTTCTCAAGCATAATAAAAAGGAACAAGTTCTAGACGATCCACTTCCAGAGGAACCTGCCGATAATGCTAGTGCCACAGCTAAGAATGCCTACCAGAAACTCGTTGATGAATCAACGGAGATCAGCTTTCTGATGTTGTCTTGTATGGAGGACGATTTGCAACATCACTTCAAAAATGTTGAGGCTTACGATATGATCGAGAGTCTCAAGAGCATGTTTTAGACACAAGCTAGGACCGAAAGTTTCAACGTCTGGCGATCCTTGATGGATTGCAAGCTGAAGGAAGGTGATCCACTAAGCCCACATGTGATCAAGATGATCGGATATGTGCAAGCTTTGGATCGTTTGGGCTTCCCGCTGTTGGATGAGATGGCTACTGATGCAGTTCTGGGTTCTCTTCCACCCAGCTATGGGACATTCATCTCGAACTATCATATGAATGGCATGGATAAGAAGCTCACTGAATTACATGGGATGCTCAAAGTGGCAGAGCAGGATATTAAGAAAGGCACACATCAAGTGTTGATGGTGCAGAAATTGGCTAAGTTCAAGAAGAGTTGGTCCAAGAAAAAGGCTAAGGAAAAGGGCACGGAGACTGTCACCTCCACCGATGCGCCGAAGTCTGGACCAGACTCGAAGACCATTTGCTATCATTGCAAGGAAACCAATCACTTGAAGAGGAACTGTAGCAAGTGGCTTGCAGAGCATGGCAAGAAGGCCGGGGATGCTGCTTCAGGCAAAGGTACACTTGTTGCATATGTTATAGACACTAGTTGACCCGTTGCGCCAAATGGCGCAGAGACCTACTGAATACACGTTGTCGATGAAAGTAGTTTCATGCTGCAAGAACCTTCAACTAAAGCCATGTTCGCGATCAAAATAGTTTCCTTTACTAAGAACATGCCATGTATATACAGTCGGTTTAGTTGTGGTCTGCTAAATCCATATGCGCCTTGAAAAAAACATGGTTTAATTTGTAGAGCCTCACGTGTTTCAAGTATGAATAAGAACTATGAACTCTTTTTGTGAGATTCAAACACATTTCCAAATTTTGTATTTCTTAGTACATGTTATCTAAAGTAACATTTGCCCAGAGAGAGAGAAGCATACCCCTCTCTCATTATTATTATTATTAAAAGGTATTACATTTGAAATAAACAATTTCATTTACTTGAAGCACTTGAAGAAAGAGAACTTAGACATACTTTTACGCAATGCTCATTTAACCTGTGAAGGACTACGCAATGCTCATTTAACCTGTGAAGGACAAAAATATTCCATCGTCTCTGAATGATGAACTAAACTAAATAAGAAATATATGCAATAAATTCATTCAAAGTACAAAAGGGATCTTACATCAAATAAGGCATTACAACAAACATGGTGTTATCTTAGTAAAAGAAATTACATCATTAGAAGAGAAAAGGGAAGAAAACCAAACATGAGGTTGAGATTAATACATCTAGGAGGAGGTCGTAGACATCACTGTGATCATTTTGCGGCCTGGGGAGCAAGGATCCATGGTTTTTATATGCCTTGTCTGGCTGCTGGAGTAGATGACATGGAAACATCGTCTCTACCATCTCGATGGCTTAGACCCAGGCTCTCTACCATCTCGATGGCTTAGACCCAGGGAGCCAGATGTTCATCTCGGTCCTCCCCAGCTTCCATCAATGGATTTTTGTAGTCAGGGTTAAAGACTGTCTCTACCATCTCGATGGCTTAGACCCAGGGAGCCGAATGTTCATCTCGGCCCTCCCCAGCTTCCATCAATGGATTTTTGTAGTCAGGGTTGAAGACTGAGAGGCCCTATGCATGTTCACAAAACACACAATTTGACAAATTATCTCTATTGTAAAATTGAGGGAGTAACTCATTATTCGAGAGAACTGCTCGTACATGAAGCATCAAGAACACACGTGCAAAAATATAATTCTAACTGAATTTAGCTTTCAGTTGGCATTTCCTCAAACAATCAAGTGCACCTATTATTATTTGGCTGACAAAAATATGAACATCAAACATGCCATCATCATTAAGAAATTCAAGGATGTCTATGAATCGGACATGAAATATTTGGAGCATGGAATAAAAAACAGCACACTGTCTTCTGGCATAGATGCACAATAGATGCACTCCTTCAAATAGAGATCAATTTTCAGAAGAAACAATAGATGCACTCTTTCAAATATGCATCATAGTAGGTCCTACAAAAATCACGAGAAATTAGATGATGCAACTTGACGACTGCCTTCTATATCATTTGGAGAACAAAAGAAGCTAGAAAAATTGTGATGAACCACCAATCCCTGTTAAAAGTAACTATCATTCCCCTATGATATATGGATATATCAATCAAGAGAGAGAGAGTGGGGGGGTATCCCAGGAAACACTTTGCAAACATAACCTTTTAAACTGGTAATCAACCTTACTGTCAACATGTAAGGTTGCCTCATTTCTGAAAAACACAAATCCACCCTAAATTTTCACATGAATATAATGTATTTTTCTCTTCTATCAAGATATTACATGTCTAGTATCTTGTAGGAACTGCTACCATCATTTGCTTGTTCTCACAAAGAATTCAATCCATAGTATGCCAAGAAGCTATGAAAAAATTGTAATTTCTTCAAATAATAAAATACATTGCAGAAATAAAATACTCTATCAGAGAGTTGGCAGGCGAGGTAGTAGGGACAAGAAGAGTAAGAACTAACTTTGAGAGGAGATGGGCAGACTCCTGCGTCGTGCCCTGGCTGACCCCTACGCGCCATGCCTCCTATATCCATTCCTCATTCCTCTATGCTCTGATAGAAATTCAGAATGGCAAATAAAAGTATTCTTAGATCGCAGCCTTAATTTCTTATCCTTTAGTAGATGCACATTTGATTCTATTCTTAAATTGCAGCCTTAATTTCTTATCCTTTAGTAGACACACATTTGATTCTGAAGGAAGAAGATGGGAAATATGCATATAGCAAGAAATAGTAAAAAGATGTTCTTTCAAACTTGCATGCCTTTTTGTTTTTTCTGTAAACATGCCGATCTACTGCCATCTCATTGGCCTTAATTTCTTACCTTTTCATGTATGCAAATTTGATTTTGAGCAAGTAGAGAAGCAATATACGATAGCATACATCAAGAAAGAGTAGAAGAATGTTCTTTTCAGCATATATATATATATATATATATATATATATATATATATATATATATATACACACACGACTATAATAGGTGCTGCTATTGGCCAGAATGGCGCCGTGGTTTAATCATGTTCGCAATGAAACAATATCCCCTTGTGATGAACTCTTTGTCCTTTTAATTATTTCATATCCAATACAGAAGAATTGGTAGATTATCCTCAAACTGCATTCTTTACAGTTATAATATAATAAAGGCTATACAATGCAGAGAAGTAGGCATCCCAATTGATAAGTTTGGTAACCAAGCATAAAAGAAGCTCGCTACAAAAATACATGCCATAGGAATGAAAATAGAAAAACCAGTGAACCTGTGACAGAAAAGGCAGCGTTGACTTTAGAAGCGATGACTACAACCAGTGACACAGATTTTATGTTGGATAGGAAACATGAAAGAAAAGCAAAACCTGTGAATAAAAGCAATGCTTCTGTAGTTAACTTTAAAGAAAACATAGTTATAGATGAAAAGCTCAATATTCAACGAAGATTGCCGATTTTATACCTCAGATGTACCAGAAGCTGTTTCCATTTTACTCTGCTCATGTTTCTATAAAAAAATCATATGGCTCTGAAAAGAAAAATAGCAACATTAAATGAATATTTTGGAAGTTTATCATACGAGTCATGTCAATAAGGACCTTTAAAAGATTCTAAGCTTGCAATAATCTTTCAGCCTAAAATCACTATCTGGCTGCTCCCGCCTCCATATATGCTTCACAGATAGTTATTTACCAATTCTAGTTCTGCTTGAAACATCAAGCATAATTGGCTACTGATTCATTTCTAAAATAGAAGTGCACCAAAAAATAACTATTTGGAATTACAAATAGGGATAGGCCAATAGATGACCTCTTAATTCCATAGGAATCACAAAATCCCAAAAAAGAAGACAATTATCATTTTATAAATGTTCGCACCTTAAAGTTAACAATCTCCTCAAATTAGCATACAGGGCTAACATAAACTTAAGCAAGACTGTTCAAATGATCATGGTACATGGTGGATTTATCATAATTGATATTTGGCTAGAAGTGGGCTACATTCTACAGATATTCTGAAGCTCATTTTCAGTAGTCAGATAAATCGACCTGCTACAGCCGCCTCGAGCCGCCCACCAACACCCACGACAGGCCACCATGGACGAGCGCACCTGATTCCACCAGGAAGCCAATCCTGTACCATCGCTAGTGTATGCACCCCTGAACTGCACAGTGATGCAGATCTTCCCTTCGTGGTATATCTGCATCAATATCCCATCCACAATAACAATCACTGCCAAGAATGATTATCACCCGACAACACTATTTTCAACAAGTGTCATGGTGGCAATTCACAGAACAGTCCAACATAAATAAAGAAGCCGCAACCATATCGGGAACATTTACACGATCAGCACGACATACAGATATTTAAAAGATCACCAAGGCAGACAGCATAACACAGAAGATACTGAAAGTAAAACACGCACACATGTAGTAGAAACGAAAGAAGAAAACCTTGATGAGTCGAATGACACAGCTACAGCAGAGATCGTGCAACCTGCGAAAATACACAAAAAACAACCGATCAGAGCACAACGACACACAGGCATGCAATGAACACTCGCCGGTCACAGAAGCAACAGAACGGCCTATTTCATCTCTACTTCTGCTCATCTCCATTTATTAAGACACGACAACATATGTATATATATGATGTGCTCCCAACTCTCTCTTGAGCATTGCCCGCTGCTGAACCTGCAAATGAAAAAACTGACAAATGTTCTTATTCTTGTTCTGCCTTATGCAACTTCTACATAATGTGAATAGGAGTAAGCAAGCTTCATATCCAGAAAATTTATGACCATTAGTAACTTCTACATAATGCATCATATTCTGTATGCAATGTCGAAGTATCGACATCAAGATTACATGACAGAAAATGGGAATTGAAGTGGCCAACTAACCAAGCCTAGGTGAAAGGAAATCTTGAATCTGTCCATTCATGTCTGATACAAAGAACTGATCATTAGCACTGTAATTCACACAAAGGTAGCTATTTTTGTTTTTCTTATATAAATCCAAGAAATACCACTAATATAATTTATCAAACTGCGATACCGACAAATTGAGTTCCATTGCCCTTCAGTGTTTAGGAGTTGCCTTTTAACGGGATTGTAGATAGCCTCAAAAAATGGCATATCGCTTTTCACTTACTTTCTAAGTGTCAATGCTGAACCTTGTGTGACACAAACCCTAACGTTTCCGACATGCAACGCTC
Organism: Triticum aestivum; assembly: GCF_018294505.1. Taxonomy (NCBI): domain Eukaryota; kingdom Viridiplantae; phylum Streptophyta; class Magnoliopsida; order Poales; family Poaceae; genus Triticum; species Triticum aestivum. The sequence continues at coordinate 336,138,068 of NC_057812.1, read as the reverse complement.
CCCAGGAACATGGGAGGTCAATGGGTTCGTGTGTGTTGAAATAGACCTAGTCCCAGAGTATCACTCATCAAAACGACCGTCCAAGGCACAGATCATAAGGGTAGGCTCTAAGGGCAACTCCAACGGTGACACCGACTTTTTCAACTCTGTTTAGTCCCACAAGCCAAGGCTGTCTTGATTGCTCAAGACATGATTGTTTCAGCCAGTCATCATCGTCATCGCCCCTCTTTTTGGTCCAAAAATGAGGTTGCCTCTGCACACCAAGCAACATGACCATGATACCCCATTACATGTGTGCACACATCCAGCCATCAAGCTTAGGAGCTGCTCATACCTGGAGTCAACCAACCAAACCCCCACGATGCGGACGGCACGTCAGACAAACACCATACGGTTCCCAGCCAACGTCACACCCGAATCCAAGGCATCAGAACAGCGGTCGCTGGCAGCGGTGCGGAACTGACGTGGCCGCCAACCCAACGATTGGCCAGTGATCCGGCAACGAGAGCTCGCCTGATTCAGCATAGGGTTTGGGTTCAGGGGTGTGAACCGCGGGCACGCGCGTGCACAAATAGAGTGAGCGAGTGAGTGCGTGGGCGACTCTCGGAGAGAGAGAGAGAGAGAGAGAGAGAGAGAGAGAGCGACGGGGATCATACCGGATCCAAAGCAATAGGTAGCCAAGCTGCGAGAAATCCATCGACGGCGGCTAAGATCCCGCGCCGGCCCGACCAATCCCTCGACCGGAATGCATCACGGGCCCCGCCGCTCGGTCCCCACCCCGCGCCGCCGTGGATGTCCCCGCCGCACGGGAGGGGCAGCGACCCAGCGAGTCCGTCGGTCGGGAGCCTGGATGGCGCCGGCAGATCCCTCCATCATCGCCGCCCTTCGGGGAGGGATGCGGCCCCAGCCGACACGAGCTGGGTTGGCCACTCTCCCATCCGACGCCGTGCCTCCTCTCCTCTTCCTCTCTTTCTCCCTCCTCTCTCTCCCTCTCATCTTCTCTCTCCTAGAGCACCGCCGCTGTCGCCCTTTGCCTGCAGGTCGGCGCCGTGGTGGGGATTCGGGAAGGAGGAGGGGGCGTGTAACACCCCGGATATGTTTTACCCAATATGTAATCCAAGTCTTGCCGTTTTCGGCGTTAAGTTATTTTATTTTCTCTGGTTCGGGTTTTTGTCTCCGTGTGTTGTTGTCGTTGTCATGCATCTCATATCATGTCATCATGTGCTTTGCATTTGCATACGTGTTTGTCTCATGCATTCGAGCATTTTCCCCGTTGTCCGTTTTGCATTCCGACGCTCCATTCTCCTCCGGTGATCATTTCTACCTTTGTTTCGTGTGTGGGGGCTAAACATTTCTGGATTGGACTGAGACTTGCCAAGCGGCCTTGGTTTACTACCGGTAGACCGCCTGTCAAGTTTCGTACTATTTGGACTTCGTTTGATGCTCCAACGGTTAACCGAGGGACCAAAAAGGCCTCGTGTGTGTTGCAACCCAACACCCCTCCAATTTGGCCCAAAACCCACCAAAACCCTCTCCATCATCTAGAGCATTCGATCACGATCGCGTGCCGAAAACCGCACCTCATTTGGACACTCCTAGCTCCCTCTATGCCTATAAATACACCCCCTCCGAAATTCTCGGTTCCCCTCTCCTGAAACCCTAAAAAAATCGCCCCGCCGCCACCGGACCTGTCCGTCCGCCGCCGGACAGGCCGCCGCCGCTGCCCGCGGCGAACCACAGGCCGCCACGTGGCCGGCCGCCTCCTCCCACCGCGGAGGCCCGTGAAGCCCAAGGCCGGCCCTCCCCTTCGCGTCCGGGCCGAGGCGCTCACCCGACGCGCCGCCGCCGTCCTCCTCGAGTCCGGCCACATCGCCGGCTGCCGCCACCTGACGCGCCCCCGCGCCGGAGTTCCGCACTGCCCCGTCTCCAAGTCCGATCGCCGAAGCCCTCAAGTCCGGGAGCCGCGCCCCGAGCCGCGCCCGCGGCCACCGCCTTCTCCGGCCACCTCGCCGGCCTCGTCCCCCTCCTCCTCCGACCGGTTTCACTCCAGCGAGCTCTTCCTCGAGCTCCGGCGAGCTCCCCGATGAATCTCGGTTTCCGTGCGTGAACAGTGTTTCCAGATCCAGATCCGGACGGTTGACTTTCCTCCCGAAACCCTAATTATTTTTTCCATGTTCATCGTGCCATAACTTTGCATCCGTAGATCCGTTTTGGGCGTGTAGCATATCAAATTGTTCATCCCAGAGAGTACATCATTTCATCTCATTGCATAATTTTCATTTGAGTTCATCTTGATGCCCGAAATTCTGTTGGAAGAGTGCTATTTGAGTTAAGTGTCAGATCTGCAGCTCCAAATAGCTATTTGTCATTTTTGCCATGTTTAATGTGTGCATGATATGCCCCTGAGCTCTATATATGTTTTGTTACATGCTTTGTCATCTTTCCAGAGGTGCCATCCATGTATTTTTTTGTGATGTGTGTGGTGACTAGCACAAGCTTAAAAAGTGGTGCATTCGTTAATGTTGATTTCCGGGACTTAGCAATTCCACTAAGTCCTTGATCTGTTTTTATCAATATGCCATATGTTCATGTTGTTTCCTAGTGATCCGTGCCTCTTTTGAGGATGATCAGTAAGGATGTTTTGTTAATCTTGTAGTGCTCTATCCATCCATGACTTTGTTTGCAATTATGGAGCAACCTAGCTTGAGTCAATCGAGCTCTACTTTTGCTATTTCGTGAATCTGGGCAGATTGTCTACTTGTTAGCGATTTTACCGAGGATGTTGTAGTTTATCCGTGCATACTATGTTGTTGTTCTTGCCATGTCTAGCTTGTATAATGTGTATTCTTGATGGGTGTATGCTTAGTTTGTCATGCCTTGCTCTGTAGTGAGTGCATCGAGCTCATAAACATACCTACTTGATATCTGATTTGCATGTTCCAGTTTTTCACTAAGTCTGTGATCTGGTTATGTCTTTGCCATATTCACATGCTTGCAATTGTATTTTCTGATCCCTTTTGGCTCATGGTCACTAAGGGACTTTTGTTAAGCTCTTTGAGTAGCTCCATGCCATGTCTTGCATTGCCATGTTAAGTTCCTGTAGCATATAGTTTTCTTGCTTCAAAGTGTGCTACCTGATCTGAAATTCCAGACAAGTGTTAATTTCACTAAGTCTGAAACCTGTTTACCAATTGCACTTTTGCCATGCTTGTTTGAACCTGTTAATGAATGAATTAGCCGTAGCTTAGTGTTCATATTTTGTTAGGCATCATGAATGGATCCCTGCCATGTATTTTGTTGCCATGTTGGAGTTCTTTAGAATGTTTAACTTGTTGCATTTAGATGGCTACTTGTTGTTTATCGCAGACCGGTGCCATATTTGAATTGCTTGCCATTTCCAAACCGTGCATCAGATTCCGGCGTTCTTTAGATCGATTTCAACCTAAATCACCTCACCTTTCCAGTGGCACACTTGGATTTCCAAGTTGAGGCCAGGTTCTTTCATTCCTTGTCAAATCTTGCATAGGCATCACATACCGCATCCCGCATAGCATACCATGTTTGCATCATGTTGTTCGAGCATTTGCACGTGGTTGATTGTGTTACACTTGCTTGTTTGTCTTGTTTGGGTAGAGCCGGGAGACGAGTTTGCTAACGAGGAGCCCGTTGAGTTTGCTTTTGAGGATCCAGTCAACTCTGACAACTTTGCAGGCAAGATGATCATACCCTCGAAATCACTTCTATCTTTGCTTTGCTAGATGCTCGCTCTTTTGCTATGCCTATGCTACGATGCCTACCACTTGCTTATGATGCCTCCCAAATTGCCATGTTAAACCTCTAACCCACCATGTCCTAGCAAACCGTTGATTGGCTATGTTACCGCTTTGCTCAGCCCCTCTTATAGCTTTGCTAGTTGCAGGTGAAGATTGGAGATCGTTCCTTGTTGGAACCTTATGTTTCTTGTTGGGATATCACTATATTATAGTGTTATCTTAATGCTCTATATACTTGGTAAAGGGTGGAAGGCTCGACCTTTTGCCTAGTGTTTTGTTCCACTCTTGCCGCCCTAGTTTCCGTCATATCGGTGTTATGTTCCCGGATTTTGCGTTCCTTATGCGGTTGGGTAATAATGGGAACCCCTTGACAGTTCGCCTTGAATAAAACTCTTCCAGCAATGCCCAACCTTGGTTTTACCATTTTCCACCTAGCCTCTTTTTCCCTTGGGTTTCCGGAGCCCGAGGGTCATCTTATTTTTAACCCCCCCCCCCCCCCGGCCAGTGCTCCTTTGAGTGTTGGTCCACCTCGTCAGCCGCCGGTGGCCACCAGGAGAAACTCTGGGCTGGCCTACCGGAAGTTTAGACAATCTCAGTGTGCCCTGCGAACGAGATATGTGCAACTCCTATCGGGATTTGTCGGCACATTCGGGCGGTGTTGCTAGATTTGTTTTAACTTGTCGAAGTGTCTTGTAGAACCGGGATAGCGAGCCTGATCGGAATGTCTCGGGAGAAGGTATATCATTCGTTGATCGTGAGAGCTTGTCATGGGCTAAGTTGGGACTCCCCTGCAGGGATTTGAACTTTCGAAAGCCGTGCCCACGGTTATGGGAAGATGGGAATTTGTTAATGTCCGGTTATAAATAACTTGAACCTTAACTTAATTAAAATGAATCAACTGTGTGTGTTACCGTGATGGTCTCTTCTCGGCGGAGTCCGAGAAGAGAACACGGTGTTGGAGTAATGCTTGTCGCAGGTTGTTCTCTAGCTATTCGTTCGTGCTTTGCCTTCTCTTCTTGCTCTCTTTTGCGAGCAGGTTAGCCACCACATATGCTAGTCGCTTGCTACAGCTCCACATATTACCTTGCCTTACCTATAAGCTTAAATAGTCTTGATCGCGAGGGTGCGAGATTGCTGAGTCCCTGTGGCTCACATATTACTTCCAAACCAGTTGCAGGGCCATACGACTCCGTTCTAGATAATGCGCTGGAGCTCAAGTGGGAGTTCGACGAGGACTCACGCCCTTACTATGTGTATTTCCCTGATGATCAGTAGTGGTGCCCAGTTGGGGCGATCGGGACCGTGTCGCCTGTTGGGTTGGTCTTTTATTTTGGCACCGTAGTCGGGCCATGAGTGATTGGATGATGTAATGCTATTTATGTACTTTGTTTGACGTGGTGAGTGTAAGCCAACTATGTACCTTCCCCTTTTATTATCTATTTACATGGGATGTTGTGAAGATTGCCTTACTTGCGACATTGCTTTCAATGCGGTTATGCCTCTAAGTCGTGCTTTGACACGTAGGAGATATAGCCGCATCGAGGGCGTTACAAGTTGGTATCGGAGCCTTCCCGACCTTAGGAGCCCCCACTGCTTTATCGTTTTTAGCAGCCGTTTTTGAGTCTAGAAAAATGTTTTGAGTCATTTAGGAATTATATATCGGAGAGTTTAGGAATTCTTTTTACTCCCCAGTTCCTTCATTGCTCTGGTAAGGCATCCTGACATAGAGTTTTGACTCTTCTCTTCTCAAATTTCAAAAAAAAAATTAGGATCACGCGGGTATCTTGGAATCGTTTCGATGGTTTTGTGACGAGAACATTGTTCTTGGTGCCTCCTGTCATTTAGGGGTTGTGGCAGTGTCCCGGGGAGTTGAGCTCCGAGGTGTTGTCGTCACAATTTTATCGTTGCAGTTCTGGAATACCTGAGTTTAGTTCACCGACATCGAAAATCTCTTTTATGCAGTTGTTGGTGAGATAACCTCGACGCCACCCAGTACTGGGGCGGGAGTTCGGGAGTATTGCCATAACTTGTATAACGGATGCTTTTCGAAGGTTGAGGTAGATGGTTTCCGAAGTTTTTCTCGGTTATGTGTTGAAGGATGGATATAGCTGGATGTAGGATTTGCTAGATTTGGGTGAGATATTATGCTACCCCTGTATCCCCAACACCTGATTGGATAACCGGAAAGGTTCGGGGGTTTCATAGGTGGGAATTATTGTAGCTCTAGCTCTTCTTCCACGGATATTTCGTTTGAGATTGGGATTTCTTACCGAGTATTCATTCTTATTCCGTACCTTGTTGATTTATTCCTCTACCTAAATTCTAAGTGGCTTCTCAATTTATGTGTATGTCACCATTTCAAGTGGAATGCATTCGTTCTTATGTTCGGATGTGAAGACTATATGTTGCAATTTCAACCCGCTCGATTCAGCTTCAATTTTATCTGTCATTGTGCTAACGGATGTCACCCTATTCAGGATGGCTCCCGCTAAGAACAACAATCAGAATCAGAATCAGGATCCGCTACCACCTCCCCCTCCTCCGGAGGCATGGCAAGCTGTGATGGCCGCAACCAATGCAAACACGCAATTGATCATGCAAATTCTTCAAGAGCACAACCAAGGCAACCAAGGCAACCAGGGCAACAATCAGAATCACTTTGCTACACTCAACCAGTTCCTTGCAAACCAGCCAAAGACCTTCAGCAATTGTGTTGAGGCAACTGATGCTGACGATTGGCTCGTGGACTTGTGCAAGCATTTCGAGTGCAGTAACGTCAGGCCTGAGGACTTTGTCAATTTCGCTTCCTTCCAACTCAAAGACCAAGCTGCAGAATGGTTCCAACAGTACAAAGATTCCAGAGGAGGCTGTGTGATTACCTGGGATGAATTTCGTCAAGACTTCAAAGCTCATCATATTCCTCAGAGCATGGTTGAAAGCAAGCATGAGGAATTTTGCAACCTGAAGCAAGGCTCTTTGTCTGTCTATGACTACAACAAGTTGTTTTAGAAGCTCACCCGCTTTGCTAAGCAGGACGTCCCTGACGAGAAGAGCATGATATACCAGTTCAGGGGTGGCCTCAGAGAAGAAATCCAGCTAGCTCTTGTTCTCTTTGAGCACTTGAGGTACGATGAGTTCTACAACATGGCATTGAAGCAAGAGGCTGCTCAACTGAAGTGTGATGCTTCCAAGAAGCGAGTCAGAGATGCTACTCCTTCTTCCTCTACTAAAGTGGCCAAGCAGCAGAAGTATTGGCTTCCTCCTCCTCCGTTCCATCATCCATATCAGCAGAAGAGCAAAGGTGGCAGTGGATCTTCCCACCCACCCAACCCTGGCTTTCAGAACAAGACTTCATCTCAAGCTCCAAGATCGAGTGCTCCGTATCACCGTCCGCTTTCAGAGGTCACGTGCAACAAGTGCAAACAGAAGGGTCACTATGCCAACAAGTGCTTCAATCAGAGGCGCCTCCCTCCTCCTCCTCCTGTGAGATCGGCAAGTATAGCTGTGGTCAAGCATAACCCCAAGTACGCCAAGGTCAACATGGTGAATGCAGCTTAGGCAGAGGACTCGTCAGATGTCATCATGGGTAACCTTCCTGTTAACGATGTTCCTACAAAAGTTCTTTTTGACACTGGTGCATCGCATTGTTTCATCTCGAGACCTTTTGCATCTAAGCATGGGTGGTATGCTCAAGTTATGCATACACCGTTAGCAGTTGTCCCTCCGGGTAGATGTTTGCTTGCTAACTACGAGATTCCAGATATTTCTATCTCGATGGGTGATTTCAAGTTTCTGGCTTCTCCAATGGTTCTTGGTAACTCGGATATTGATCTTATTCTCGGGATGGACTGGCCTTCTAAGCACAAGGCTCAGCTTGATTGTGCAGCTAGGCAGATTCAATTGACTCATTCATCAGAGGATGTAATTGTCTTTGCTGCTCGGGATAATACAATCCGTCTGTTTTCTCTCAATGAGAAGGGTGAACTAGATGCCATCTCGCAAATTCCAGTCGTTTGTGAATATCAAGACGTCTTTCCAGAAGAGCTTCCAGGAATGCCTCCGCACCGGCCAGTTAAATTCATCATTGATCTTGAGCCTGGCATGGAACCGGTTTGCAAGCGTCCCTACAAGCTCGGACCTGAAGAGTTGAAGGAGCTGAGGAAGCAACTCGATATTCAAGAGCGAATGGGTCTCATCCGACCTAGTTCTTCTCCGTGGGGTTGTGGAGTTCTTTTTGTGAAGAAGAAGGATGGAACGGACCGACTTTGTGTTGACTACCGTCCATTGAACAAGAAGACTATCAAGAACAAATACCCACTTCCCAACATCAACGAGCTGTTCGAACAACTCAAAGGTGCCCAAGTATTCTCCAAGCTTGATCTCCGTATGGGCTATCACCAGATTCGAATCCGTGAGCAAGATATTCCCAAGACGGCTTTCAGGACAAGCTATGGTTCATATGAATACACTTTCATGTCTTTTGGCCTCGTCAACGCTCCTCCGACTTTCTCTCGCATGATGAACTTCATCTTCAACACCTACACAAATGACTTTGTTTTGGTCTATCTCGACAACATTCTGGTCTTTTTGAAGAACAAGGAAGATCATGCCAAGCACTTGCGTTTGGTGCTCGATAAGCTCAGGGAACACCAGTTCTATGCCAAGTTCTCAAAGTGCAAGTTTTGGCTCGATGAGGTTCTTTATCTTTGGCATATCATCTCTGCCAAGGGCATTGCGGTGAATCCTGAGAAGGTGTCTGCAATTATGAATTGGGAACCACCTCAGAACATGAAGCAACTCCGTAGCTTCCTCGGTCTCGCAAGCTATTGTCGAAGGTTCGTTGAGAATTTTTCTAAGATCGCGAAGCCTCTCTCAAACCTTCTCCAGAAGCACGTCAAATACGTTTGGTCTCCGGAATGTGACATCGCTTTCAACACTTTGAAAGAGAAATTGGTCACTGCTCTAGTTCTGACTCCTCCTGATGAATCCAAACCGTTAGAGGTCTTTTGCGATGCCTCTCTCCAAGGTCTTGGTGCAGTGTTGATGCAAGAGAAGAAAGTTGTGGCTTATACCTCTCGACAGTTGAAGCCCAACGAGAAGAACTACCCCGCTCTTGACCTCGAGTTGGCGGCAGTTGTGCATGCTCTTTTGACTTGGAGACATCTCTTATTGGGAAGAAAAGTGGACATCTTCACTGACCACAAGAGTCTCAAGTACATCTTCACTCAGCCTAATCTCAACCTCAGGCAGACTCGATGGGTCGAAATGATTCAAGAGTATAATCCAGTATCGAGTATACTCCAGGCAAGGCCAATGTGATTGCTGACGCATTGAGTAGGAAGGCTTATTGCAACAGTCTGATTCTCAAGACGTATCAACCCGAGCTTTGTGAAGCTTTTCGCAAACTCAATCTGCAAGTTGTTCCTCAAGGTTTCCTCGCCAACCTTCAAGTCTCTCCTACCTTGGAAGACCAGATTCGTGAGGCTCAACTTGTTGATGCTATGGTGAAGAAGGTGAAGATTGGGATTGCCAAGAGTCAACCCAAGTACAAGTGCTACCGCCTTGATGACAAGGATACTCTCTTCTTCAAGGATCGTATTGTTGTGCCCAAAGGTGACCTTCGTAAAGTGATCATGAACGAGGCTCACAACTCACTCCTCTCCATCCACCCTGGGAGCACGAAGATGTATCAGGACCTCAAGCAGGCTTATTAGTGGACTCGAATGAAGCGCGAGATTGCTTAGTTCGTGAATGAGTGTGATGTCTGCAGAAGAGTGAAGGCAGAACACCAAAGGCCAGCTGGTCTCCTCCAACCTCTTGCCATTCCAGAATGGAAGTTTGACCACATTGAGATGGACTTCGTGACTGGGTTTCCAAAGTCCAAGCGTGGCAATGATGCTATATTCGTTGTCATTGACAAACTCACTAAAGTGGCTCACTTTCTGCCTATCAAAGAGTACATCACTGCAGCTCAATTGGCGGAGCTCTATACCTCTCGAATTGTCTCGCTGCACGGTATTCCATAGGTGATTTCTTCAGACCGTGGCAGCATCTTTACCTCCAAGTTTTGGGAGTCTTTTCAGAAGGCCATGGGCACCAACATCCGCTTCAGCACAGCTTTCCATCCTCAAACTAATGGTCAAGTCGAGCGTGTCAACCAGATTCTTGAAGATATGCTCAGGGCTTGTGTGATCTCCTTCGGCATGAAGTGGGAGGATTGTCTTCCATATGTTGAATTCTCCTACAACAAAAGTTTTCAAGCAAGTTCGGGAAAGGCCCCATTCGAAATTCTGTATGGCAGGAAGTGCTGTACCCCACTCAACTGGTCTAAAACCGGTGAACGTCAACTTCTGGGAAATGACTTAATCACAGAGGCAGAGGAGATGTGTAAAGTCATTCGAGATAACCTCAAAGCAGCGTAATCGCGCCAGAAGAGCTACCATGATAGTAAGCACCGTGATTTGGCTTTCGAGATCGGAGATCATGTTTACATCCATGTCTATCCAATTAAAGGTACTTGTCGCTTCGGTATCAAAGGGAAGCTTGCCCCTAAATACGTGGGACCTTTCAAGATCGTCAGCAAGAGAGGCGATCTCGCCTATAAACTCGAGCTTCCTTCAAACTTTGCAAATGTGCATGACGTGTTCCATGTCTCTCAGCTCCGCAAGTGCTTCAAGACTCCTGACCGCACCGTCAACTTCGAGGACATTGATCTCCAAGAAGATCTCTCTTATCATGAGCACCCCGTGACTATTCTTGAAGAGATTGAACGCAAGACTCGCAATAAGTCAATCAAATTCCTCAAAGTCAAGTGGTCACACCATTCCGGCCGTGAAGCCACCTGGGAACGCGAGGATCACCTCCATTCTGAGTACCCGGCGTTCTTCCTGTCCTAGATCTCGGGACGAGATCCTTTCGTAGTGGTGGAGTGTTGTAACACCCCGGATATGTTTTACCCAATATGTAATCCAACTCTTGCCGTTTCCGGCGTTAAGTTATTTTATTTTCTCAGGTTCGGATTTTTGTCTCCGTGTGTTGTTGTCGTTGTCATGCATCTTATATCATGTCATCATGTGCTTTGCATTTGCATACGTGTTCGTCTCATGCATCTGAGCATTTTCCCTGTTGTCCGTTTTGCATTCCGGCGCTCCGTTCTCCTCCGGTGGTCATTTCTACCTTTCTTTCGTGCGTGGGGGCTAAACATTTCCGGATTGGACCGAGACTTTCCAAGCGGCCTTGGTTTACTACCGGTAGACCACCTGTCAAGTTTCGTACCATTTGGACTTTGTTTGATGCTCCAACGGTTAACCGAGGGACCGAAAAGGCCTCGTGTGTGTTGCAGCCCAACACCCCTCCAATTTGGCCCAAAACCCACCAAAACCCTCTCCATCATCTAGAGCGTTCGATCACGATCGCGTGGCCGAAAACCGCACCTCATTTGGACACTCCTAGCTCCCTCTATGCCTATAAATACACCCCCTCCGAAATTCTCGGTTCCCCACTCCTGAAACCCTAAAAAAAATCGCCCCGTGGCCACTAGATGTGTCCGTCCGCCGCCGACATTGCCGCCCTGCCGCCCGCGGCGAACCACAGGCCGCCACGTGGCCGAGCGCCTCCTCCCACCGCAGAGGCCCGCGAAGCCCAAGGCCGGCCCTCCGGTTCGCGTCTGGGCCGACGCGCTCACCCGACGCGCCGCCGCCGTCCTCCTCGAGTCCGGCCACATCGCTGGCCGCTGCCACCCGACGAGCCCCCGCGCCGGAGTTCCGCGCCGCCCCGTCTCCAAGTACGATCGCCGGAGCCCTCAAGTCTGGCGAGCAGCGCCCCGAGGCGCGGCCCGCGGCCACCGCCTTCTCCGGCCACCTCGTCGGCCTCGTCCCCCTCCTCCTCCGACTGGTTTCACTCCGGCGAGCTCTTCCTCGAGCTCCGGCGATCTCCCCGATGAATCTCGGTTTCCGCGTGTGAACAGTGTTTCCAAATCCAGATCCGGACGGTTGACTTTCCTCCCGAAACCCTAATTATTTTTTCCATGTTCACCATGCCGTAACTTTGCATCCGTAGATCCATTTTGGGCATGTAGCATATCAAAATGTTCGTCTCAGAGAGTACAACATTTCATCTCATTGCATAATTTTCATTTGAGTTCATCTTGATGCCCGAAATTCTGTTGGAAGAGTGCTATTTGAGTTAAGTGTCAGATCTGCTGCTCCAAATAGCTATTTGTCATTTTTGCCATGTTAATGTGTGCATGATATGCCCCTGAGCTCTACATATGTTTTGTTACATGTTTTGCCATCTTTCCAGAGGTGCCATCCATGTATTTTTGTGATGTGTGTGGTGACTAGCACAAGCTTGCAAAGTGGTACATTCGTTAATGCTGATTTCAGGGACTTAGCAATTCCACTAAGTCCTTGATCTGTTTTTATCAATATGCCATATGTTCATGTTGTTTCCTAGTGATCTGTGCCTCTTTTGAGGATGATCAGTAAGGATGTTTTGTTTATCTTGTAGTGCTCTATCCATCCATGTCTTTGTTTGCAATTATGGAGCAACCTAGCTTGAGTCAATCGAGCTCTACTTTTGCTATTTCGTGAATCTGGGCAGATTGTCTACTTGTTAGCGATTTTGCCGAGGATGTTGTAGTTGATCCGTGCATGCTATGTTGTTGTTCTTGCCATGTCTAGCTTGTATAATGTGTATTCTTGATGGGTGTATGCTTAATTTGTCATGCCTTGCTCTGTAGTGAGTGCATCGAGCTCGTAAACATGCCTACTTGATATCTGATTTGCATGTTCCAGTTTTTCACTAAGTCTGTGATCTGATTATGTCTTTGCCATGTTCATATGCTTGCAATTGTATTTTCTGATCCCTTTTGGCTCAAGGTCACTAAGGGACTTTTGTTAAGCTCTTTGAGTAGCTCCATGACATGTCTTTCTTTTCCATGTTTAGTTCCTGTAGCATATAGTTTTCTTGCTTCAAAGTGTGCTACCTGATCTGAAATTCCAGACAAGTGTTAATTTCACCAAGTCTGAAACCTGTTTACCAATTGCACTTTTGCCATGCTTGTTTGAACCTGTTAATAGATGAATTGGCCGTAGCTCAGTGTTCATCTTTTGTTAAGCATCATGAATGTATCCCTTCCATGTATTTTGTTGCCATGTTGGAGTGCTTTAGCATGTTTAACTTGTTGCATTTAGATGGCTACTTGTTGTTTATCGCATACCGGTGCCATATTTGAATTGCTTGCCATTTCCAAACCGTGCATCCGATTCCGGCGTTCTTTATATCAATTTCAACCGAAATCACCTCACCTTTCCAGTGGCATACTTGGATTTCCAAGTTGAGGCCAGGTTCTTTCATTCCTTGTCAAATCTTGCATATGCATCACATCCCGCATCCCGCATAGCATACCATGTTTGCATCATGTTGTTCGAGCATTTGCATGTGGTTGATTGTGTTCCTCTTTCTTGTTTGTCTTGTTTGGTTAGAGCCGGGAGACGAGTTTGCTAACGAGGAGCCCGTTGAGTTTGCTTTCGAGGATCCAGTCAACTCTGACAACTTTGCAGGCAAGATGATCATACCCTCGAAATCACTTCTATCTTTGCTTTGCTATATGCTCGCTCTTTTGCTATGCATATGCTACGATGCCTACCACTTTCTTATCATGCCTCCCAAATTGCCAAGTTAAACCTCTAACCCACCATGTCCTAACAAACCATTGATTGGCTATGTTACCGCTTTGCTCAGCCCCTCTTATAGCGTTGCTAGTTGCAGGTGAAGATTGGAGATCGTTCCTTGTTAGAACCTTATGTTTCTTGTTGGGATATCACTATATTATCTTGTTATCTTAATGCTCTATATACTTGGTAAAGGGTGGAAGGCTCGGCCTTTTTCCTAGTGTTTTGTTCCACTCTTGCCGCCCTAGTTTCCGTCATATCGGTGTTATGTTCCCGGATTTTGCGTTCCTTATGCGGTTGGGTAATAATGGGAACCCCTTGACAGTTCGCCTTGAATAAAACTCTTCCAGCAATGCCCAACCTTGGTTTTACCATTTGCCACCTAGCCTCTTTTTCCCTTGGGTTTCCGGAGCCCGAGGGTCATCTTATTTTTAACCCCCCCCCCGGCCAGTGCTCCTTTGAGTGTTGGTCCACCTCGTCAGCCGCAGGTGGCCACCAGGGGCAACTCTGGGCTGGCCTACCGGAAGTTTAGACAATCTCAGTGTGCCCTGAGAACGAGATATGTGCAACTCCTATCGGGATTTGTCGGCACATTCGGGCGGTGTTGCTAGATTTGTTTTAACTTGTCGAAGTGTCTTGTAGAACCGGGATACCGAGCCTGATCGGAATGTCTCGGGAGAAGGTATATCATTCGTTGATCGTGAGAGCTTGTCATGGGCTAAGTTGGGACTCCCCTGCAGGGATTTGAACTTTCGAAAGCCGTGCCCGCGGTTATGGGCAGATGGGAATTTGTTAATGTCCGGTTATAGATAACTTGAACCTTAACTTAATTAAAATGAATCAACTGTGTGTGTTACCGTGATGGTCTCTTCTCGGCGGAGTCCGGGAAGAGAACATGATGTTGGAGTAATGCTTGCCGCAGGTTGTTCTCTAGCTATTCGTTCGTGCTTTGCCTTCTCTTCTTGCTCTCTTTTGCGAACAGGTTAGCCACCACATATGCTAGTCGCTTGCTGCAGCTCCACATATTACCTTGCCTTACCTATAAGCTTAAATAGTCTTGATCGCGAGGGTGCGAGATTGCTGAGTCCCTGTGGCTCACATATTACTTCCAAACCAGTTGCAGGGTCATACGACTCTGTTCCAGATGATGCGCTGGAGCTCAAGTGGGAGTTCGACGAGGACTCACGCCGTTACTATGTGTATTTCCCTGATGATCAGTAGTGGTGCCCAGTTGGGGCAATCGGGACCGTGTCGCCTGTTGGGTTGGTCTTTTATTTTGGCACCGTAGTCGGGCCATGAGTGATTGGATGATGTAATGCTATTTATGTACTTTGTTTGACGTGGTGAGTGTAAGCCAACTATGTACCTTCCCCTTTTATTATCTATTTACATGGGATGTTGTGAAGATTGCCTTACTTGCGACATTGCTTTCAATGCGGTTATGCCTCTAAGTCGTGCTTTGACACGTAGGAGATATAGCCGCATCGAGGGCGTTACAGGGCGGAAGGGAGGAATGTTGCGGCGGCTATGAGAAGGAGTGGGTGGCTATGGACGGGGGGCTAGAGTTTGGTGCGGTTATGTCCTATGGGTTCCTCACCCCAGCCACGGGACGAGCGGCGCGCGAGGAAAGGTTCACCCGCCCGAGGATGACCCACTACTGAGACAGCCAATGCAAGCTTGAGACAAGCCCACTCGTCATTGGGCAAGGAAAATGAGTGGGAAGTGAAAAACGATTTAACTGCAAGTAAAGATCCAACGGTGCAACGAGCCAGAGGGGCAGATCCGATGGCCGACAAAGGCTGCAATCAGGGGAGCCTTCGCCATGCGAGTTGGCTAGCCTCTTTTATGTTTTAAATTTACCTTGATGACATACTAGTAGCTCTTGGGTATTTGATACCGGATCAGTTGTTCATATTTTCAACTCGATGCAGGGGCTGGTAAGAACTAGGTGTGTGGCACAAGGGGAGATTGACATCAGGGTCGGCAACAAAGCAAGAGTTGCTGCGTTGGAAGTCGGCACGATGCATCTACAGCTTCCTTCTGGATTTATTTTGGAATTAAATAATTGTTATTACATTCCTGCACTTAGTTGGAACGTTATTTCTGCCTCATGCTTGATCAGTTAGGGTTATGAATTCAATTTAAAGGACAATGGTTGTTCGATTTATTTGAATGGGATGTTCCACGGCTATGCACCCATTGTTGATGGGCTATTTATATTGAATCTGGAATAGAAACCGGTCTATAACGTGAATGTCAAGAGGCATAAGCCTAATGAGATAAATCCGACATACTTCTGGCATTGCCGGCTTGGACACATTAGTCTGAACCGCATGAAGAAGCTCCATGATGATGGGCTCCTAACTTTGTACGACTTCGGGTTGTTCGAGACATGCGAATCATGCTTGTTCGGCAAGATGACTAAGTCTCCTTTCACAAAGAGTTGCGAGAGGGCGTCCGAGCTGTTGGAACTGATAGCAGTGATGTGTGTGGACCAATGAGCACAACTGCCAAAGGTGGCTATCAATACTTCATGACTTTTACCGACGACTTGAGTAGATATGGATATATCTATTTGATGAGGCACAAGTCGGAAACTTTTGAAAAGTTCAAAGAGTTTCAGAACGAGGTTGAGAATCAGCTCGGCAAGACTATAAAGTTTCTCTGATCTGATCGTGGAGGTGAGTACATGAGCCAGGAGTTTGATGATCATATGAAAAGCCAAGGTATAGTACCTCATCTCACACCTCCGGGTATGCCACAGAGAAACAACATGTCGGAACAGAGGAATAGGACCTTGTTGGACATGGTCCGGTCAATGATGAGCAAATCGGATTTACCCTTGTCATTCTGGGGATATGCTCTAGAAACTGCAGCTTTCACACTTTACAAGGTACCATCAAAATCCGTAGATAAGACACCACATGATATGTGGACTGGGAAGACTCCCAGTTTTTCTTTCCTAAAGATTTGGGGTTGTGAAGCATTTGTCAAGCGACTTATGTCAGACAAGCTTACACCCAAGTCGGACAAATGCATATTCGTGGGATATCCGAGGGAAACCTTGGGATATAGCTTCTACAACCGTGAAGAGAACAAAGTGTTTGTTGCTCGGAACGGGGTTTTCCTTGAGAAAGAGTTTCTCAGACGGGAGGCTAGTGGGAGGACGGTCCGACTTGAAGAAATTCGAGTACCACTCAGGGATGGCTAGACGGGTGATGAGATCATACCGGAATCAGTCAGGGAACCCATAGTCGAAGCGGCACCAGAATGACGGAGGTCGGAAAGATTGCGCAGAGTGCGTGATGTATTGTTGCTAGAAAGCGACGAGCCAGCCATGTATGTGGAAGTGATGGTGAGACCAGATTCCGAGGCATGGCTAGAGGCCATGAGATCCGAGTTAAAGTCCATGGATAAAAATCAAGTCTGGGACTTGGTTGATCCGCCGCCTGGCGTAAAGGCCATTGGTTGCAAATGGGCATTTAATAAGAGAACCAATGTGGAT
Source organism: Triticum aestivum (assembly GCF_018294505.1). NCBI lineage: Eukaryota > Viridiplantae > Streptophyta > Magnoliopsida > Poales > Poaceae > Triticum > Triticum aestivum. Next base: position 336,121,116 of record NC_057812.1, on the reverse strand, counting down.
GGAAATGTTCAGATCCACAAAGCTCGGCTTGTCGCTAAAGGTTATGGACAATTTCAAGGAATTGACTATGATGAGACTTACTCGCCGGTAGTGAAGCTGAAGTCAGTGAGGATCGTACTAGCTATAGCTGCATATTTCGATTACGAGATATGGCAGATGGATGTCAAAACGGCTTTCCTTCTGGAAATATAACCGAGGACGTGTATATGATACAACCCGAGGGTTTGGTCGATCCGACTAGCACTAGTAAAGTATGCTATCTCAAGAGATCCATTTATGGGTTGAGGCAAGCATCTCGGAGTTGGAATAGTCATTTTGATCAGGTCGTCACTAGTCTTGGTTTCATCAAAAGCGATGAGGACGCTTGTTTATACAAGCAGTTAAGTGGGAGCTCGATTTTGTTTTTGATCTTGTATGTGGATGACATACTACTGATTAGAAATGATGTTTCGATGTTGAACTCGGTCAAGGAATCATTGAATGGCAAGTTTTCAATGAAGGACCTTGGTGGGGTAGTTTACATTTTAGGCATCAAGATCTATAGAGATAGATCGAGGAGGCTGCTCGACTTGAGCCAAAGCACGTACATAGATGAAGTGTTGAAGCGGTTCAACATGAGTGAGGCCAAGAAAGGGTTCTTGCCTATCTCACATGGTATAAGGCTAAGAGAGACTCAGAGTCCTTCGACATCTGATGAGCGAAGCAGGATGCGTCGGATTCTGTATGCCTCGGCAAATGGATCCATCATGTATGCCATGATATGTACATGGCTTGATGTTGCTTTTGCAATAAGCCTAACAAGTAGATACCAGGCCAACCTAGGTGAGATTCACTGGGCAGCGGTAAAGACTATTTTAAAGTACCTGAAAAGGACTAAAGAGATGTTCCTAGTTTATGGAGGTGAGGAAGAGCTCGTCGTAAGAGGGTACGCCAATGATAGTTTCCAAACCAACAGAGATGATTGTCGATCACAGTCCGGATTCGTGTATGTCATGAACGGAGGAGCAGTGAGCTGGATAAGTTCCAAGCAGGATACGGTGGCCGATTCTACCACAGAAGCCGAATACATTGCGGCTTGTGAAGTTGTACAGGAAGGTGTTTGGATCCGGAACTTTCTGGATGATCTTGGTATTTTCGCAGCCTCGGTAAAATCGTTGGACCTTTATTGTGATAATTCTGGTGCCATCGCACAAGCCAAGGAGTCAAGGGATCACCACAAGACCAGACACATAGATCGGAAATATCACCTGATACGAAAGGTCGTAAAGAATGGTGATGTTGAGTTATGCAAAATTCACACGGATGCAAATGTTGCAGATCCGTTGAGTAAGCCGCTTCCACAATCCAAGCATTAGGGGCACGTTAGAGCTATGGGCATTCAATGTCTATTAGATTAACTCTAGTGCAAGTGGGAGACTGTTGGAGATATGCTCTAGAGTCAATCATGTATGATGATATTTCCTATGTGTTTGTTAATGATGTGTATCAGCAAGTACGTGACTTATTTGTGGGACTATTCATTGTATGATGACTGTCCCAAAAGGTCCCTAGTCGAAAGGGCTGTGTGGACGCGCAGCCGACTAGACTAGCATATGACACGGTCGATGGCTTGGTCTCACTAGCCATGGAGCATTGGATTCTAACCGGCTATTATGGACTCGGAAGGATCTGGTCGGATTCGGCGTATTCAGATCCGAGTTGAGATAAGGTCCGAGTCAGACAGACCCAACTATGAGACACAATGATATGTCATATGTGAGTCTCTAGTACAACATACGTTCTATGTCCTAAGACCTGAGCTGGCTCATTTACTCGGGATGGTGACAGACTTGCTTTGGGCCAACCAAACGCTACTCCGTGACTGGGTAGTTACAAAGGTAGGTTTCGGGCTTGTCCAGACCCATGCTGCAAGACATGGTCGAGTAAGATGGGAGTTGCCTCTCCGATCAGGAGAGATATACTCTGGGCCCCTCGTGTGATCCGACTAGGATAAGCATGGCCATGCGACAATGATTTGAGATAATCCGGTTTGTGGTCGACATCACTGGAACAAGTAAGAGGTCGGTCTAGCACAAGGATGACATACTCGCCTTGAGCCCGACAACATATATCATGTGGCAAAGGGAACAGAAGTATGATGTACAGGTTCGCCTAGCCAGCTTCATAGTCTTCTTGGTGTTCGGCATCCCTTGCTAGGGGCCGCTACTAACCGTGCAGTTCGGAGGTGATCCAGACTGCAACCAAGACAGCTTGAACCTAAGGGGTCACGCGCTTAAGGGAGGGAACCTACGAGGTCGGATCCGAGGACACTGGTCGGATGTGATCTTAGTTGTGTTCGGATTCTGGACGAGTAGACTTATGGGCTTTAGGGTTCGTGCGAGGCCCAAGTGTTGAGCCCACGACGACGCCTATATAATGTGGGGTGCAGCACACTCATGCAATTGATCGCTTCAGCGCTATCACTAGGGTTTGCTTGTGTTGTGAATAGCCACCTCCACTCGACCGTCGACTGTGTGATCGGACCTAGAGGGGGTGCACGATGTTCCTCCTGCACGCGCAGATACTGTTAGAGGGGGTGCACTTGTGCCGCTCCGACGAACCTGTACGAGGGAACCAACGATCGGCTGTTCGATGGAGATCGAAGGAGGAGGAGAACACTGCCCCAACTCTTCTTCTGCTGCACGGCACTGTGCGTCCAGTGGTAACAATTCGTGATCCATCTCCCGCAACATGTTCCTGGTTGTTCTGCGCGTAGGATTTTTTTTAATTTGCAGTCGACGCACCCTACCGTAGAACCCAACATTTTTTACACAAGATTGATATATGAACTATCTCTCTTGTCCTAACTTTTCAGAATTTTTGGAGTTATAGAAGTATACTTAGTTTACAGATTACTACATATTGTTTTGTTTTTGATATGGCACTCATTTTTGCTCCCTGTGCCTCAGCCACCAACCCTGCGCAATGCATGTGGCATACATGGCGGAAACGGCAACAGTAATAGGATGAGTAAAATGACAGTTACCTCCCTGTGGACGTGGGCGGCCCACAGATCATTATGTGGGTAATCCACATCGTTCGGCATGACCCACGGGAAAACTGGAAGCTGATTCAATCCCTCGATAATGAACAAGCAAAGTAGATATCAAAGAAGACATCGATCTCACTGTGGTATGATCGAGGTGCACACTTGTGCATTTGTTAGGGCCTACCCCAACGATGCCCAGCGGTGCGTATGGGCCAGGCCTGGGGGCTCCTGTCGGTGCAACGAACATGAACGTTTGTTGACCGAGCTCATGCATAGGCGTGTTGATAATCATGCATTCTGCACTAATGCACAACGCAAAGCCAAGCTGGAGAAACCGCTCTTCATGAGATCAAGGAGTAGATCAAGGAGACCAGGCCAACATACAAGACAACAAGACTCTATCTTGGGAAGACCTCCCTTGTCGGGCAAGAGAGCCCGGCCAGGTCGAAGCCACCCCAAAGACAAATCCAGAATCACCCCGGCAGCCTTGCCAGGGTCGCCAAGACCAAAACCCTCGCCAAGGCGTCACCGTTCTACCACTCCACCGCACCACGTCGATAATCACCCATCGATGCGGTCTCAAGCCCTCTTGGTGATTAAGTGGCTCCCACAAAGGACATGGCAGCTCAATGATAAGAAGATTACATCCATTTGACACCCGTCTAGAGGCATGTCAAGATAATAAGCAGAAGATGGTTAAGCAGCACTGCAGGCTTGTCGGGCTTCACCCTCAGCATGACACCTAGAAGTGCATTTAATGCACTTTGTCCTAACTACTAGAGTTAGGTATTATAGCAATGTTAGATGTCAAATTATAATATAATGTCTGTTTTGCCACTATGGTGACCCCTTTAGCTATAAAAAGGCCCAAGGCAACCTAAAGAGGGGTTGGGACCCCCTCACACTTGTATGCGTGTAGCTTCTCGCCCGAGGCCACCCTGCCGGGCTTGAGCATTACGTGTTGTTGTGATTCCTTCATCAAATCCACCAAAAGCAGGAGTAGGGTTTTACGCTTCTCAGCGGCCTGAACCTTGGTAAAAACCACCAGTGTCATCGTCATCATGCTACCTCATGGCTTCTGCTCTTTGTGCAACGTGACCTCCCCCTTGTCGAACCACAAGGGGCTCATGGCCCCATAGGTGATCATCCCACGACACTCATGAGTACCCATTGGAGACCATGGAGGTTGATACAACAACTCCACAATCGTCGCCTCTTCGCAGGCTTCAAAGAGATCCAAGGCCCTCCGCCTCCATGACAAGCACTCTTGAAGAGGAAACACACGCTGACACCTTTTTTGCTCGCGAGGTCACTCATGAAGTCACTCCCCAAGCCACGGAAGAGCTTGAACCTAAACAAGCTAAAGACATCCCGGTTGCAACAGTCGAAGATAGACAGGTTGCAAACACTAAAGCCACTGCTGCTGAGGCTCATGGAGCTGAAGCTAATACCACTCCTGCCATGTCACCTGATGGAGCCCCGGTCAGTGCATCAGTCCCAACTGAAGATCAAGCAAATGATAACACTGTGATGGCTGATGATCGAACTAGCCCCGTTGTTCAACAAGTTTGTGTCAGATGGCCAAGGCTTCACACGCCTGAGTGCCCTAGTCCGCAGTTCGAGTTCAAAGTCAACAATAGGCAGATTGTCCTCAAGCCTGAACCGTGTCTACCTCATCTTCGTGGAGCTAGTCCAGTTGAACGGCTTCAATTTAGTGTGCTTGGCGTCAGGGATCATAACACGTTCTTCGATTCTGACAAAAATCCATACAACAAGCCTCACATCACCTCTGATCGCTTCTGGAGTCAGCTTCAGCGCACCTATTACATCAGTGTGCTATATGGACAAGACTGATTTTTTTCCTCAAATCCGTCTCAGCCTTGAAGCCATGGAAGGGATTCCTTGTTTTGATCCGGCCATTGAATGTCTTCGAGATTTAGGACTATTGCCCTTTGTCATCGACAAGGAGCACTGGAACGAGGAGCTAATAATCCAATTATTTGCAACTCTCGATATCTCTGGTTATTGCAGAGACCAAAATACAGGGCTCTAGAGTGAATGACTGGCGACATGCATCTCAAAGCGCCGATTCATGAGATTCTGGATGTAACACCTTTGCATGCACCAGTGGTGATTTTCATCCCAACTCTACAACATATGATGAAGCCACAAAGAGCATTTTCCATGTACAAGAGCAAAATATGACTGAAATGTTCACCATGATGAAGCCAATGCCTCCTAAAGCTGACTGCCCCACAGACTTCTTCATTGATGATCTTGATTACTTGCCAAAGACGGTCTATCATATTTTTTTCATACTCTATGGCCAGTCAAAGGGCATGCTTCCAAATACAAGCTTCTTGGTGCACAAAAGACTATGTTCTACAATGTTGTGAATGGCATCAAGTTTAATCTTCAAGACTTCTACGTGTGTTAATTGCTGCTTCTGGCATTTATCTTTTTGAGCAAAAAAGAATATGCTCCATGGATTATGCATCTCATCAAGCGCCCCTCAAACATCAACTTCATGCCTTCATGCACAGACCACAATGTTTATCTTCCCGAAGTGGAAGTCATTCATGAAGTCATTTACCATGATCCTGCCAAAGCTTTAGGTACTGATGATAATGCTGCACACCAAAGTTTTTCGAACCATCTTGAATCTATTCACATTCCAAATGATGCCACTCAAGATCGTCTGCTTGGTTAGTATTTCTTGCCTCATGATACTACCACTGAAGCTACTACGGGCATTATGCCTCAAAGGTGTTAGAAGCGCACACGCACTATGATAGATAGAGAACTTCTAGTTTATCTTCATCAAAAGCAGGATAGGCATCATGAATTGTCAAGAGTGTTATTGCTGATATCAATTTCATTCGCAACTTGGCTACCAAGAATGTGTTTGTTACTCATGAGACTTGCAAGCATTCCTGGAAGATATTGACACTCTTGGCTTCTGAAGATGATCCCTAAGTCGATGGTCTCTCTGAGTAGTAGTTCTACTCGACACCACCTATGAATGCGAAACTACGTGAGATGCCCTCCATTGAAGCTTCTGACTACTCATGTTCTGCTCCAACTCTTCATGCTCATGTCATTGATGATGAAGAGAATGTGACTTCGCCAGTTTCACATATACCGCGTCAAGATTCTGCGCCAGGCCCTTCTTCTCCGCCCAACACCAACGTCGACCCGGATGCAACAATATCTTCACCACCGCCCGAGAACATTTAGACACTCTATGTATTCAAACCTTTTTGGTCACTTGATAACAAAGGAGGAGAAGCATTGTAGCGCCCAAGATGCGATTCTATCCCAATCGCATGATGAAATCGTGATCAGGGCACAATCGCATTTCGAGCGCATAGCAAGGTGGATATCATTACAACATACCATGTACTGAATAGATGAGAATACAAGATAAAGTCTTACACTCACTGTCGGTGCCAAAACCGGCGGATCTCGGGTAGGGGGTCCCGAACTGTGCGTCTGAGGTTGATGGTAACATGATACGGGGAACACAATGTTTACCCAGGTTCGGACCCTATTGACAGAGGTAAAACCCTACGTCCTGCTAGATTAATATTGATGAGTATTGGGGTGACAGGAGTTGATCTACCACGAGATCGTAATGGCTAAAAACCTAGAAGTCTAGCCTATCTGATTATGATTGTCCTTACACGATAAACCCTCCAGTTTATATAGACATCGGAGGGGACTAGGGTTATACAAAGTCGGTTACATAGAAAGGAAATGTTGGCGTTCTGGGAACGGGGGTCCATAGACTTGCCTTCCTGCGGCCCATGGCGTGGCTCTCCAAGCGGGCTTGTACGGCCCATCTTCACCAACAAGCATTCAAGACCCTCACGAGGGGCCAAGCCTCACGAGGTGGATGACACAAGACCTCCTCAGGGGCGGCGTCACCAGGCTGGCTCGTGAGGGGCGGAGATATCAAGGCAAGACAAACCTCGCGAGGTTCCAGTGACGTGAGCCATGACGACCAAGGCCAGGCGGGCGCCACCGCGCACAGTGTCCTTAGTTCCACTTCGGTGATAAGGAGGCAAGCGCAGACGAAGAGTACCGAGGCGTTAAGCAAAGGTTTCCATATTGGTGCAACGAGACCAAGACCAGCAGGACGGAGGTCACCGTGGAGCCCAAGACGGCGTCACCACCAGAGCCTTTGGCAGGCGAAGACTACTTTTGTCAGGATAAGCTGTACTAGCTGTCCCCTTTCAAATTGGCCGTTGTTGGCTCCCTTCCCGCTCAATATTTGGGGAGAGGACCAGGGCCTCTATAAATATGACTAGCCACCACCATAGCTGAATGGAGCCAAACAACCACAAGTTCACCAAGAACAAGAACTCCTCTCCTCAGGAGGCTGTTCTTCCCCTTGTACTTGTAATGCCCTAGTTTCAGTCATATCTATGTTATGTTCCCGGATTTTGCGTTCCTTACGCGGTTGGGTTATAATGGGAACCCCTTGACAGTTCGCCTTGAATAAAACTCTTCCAGCAATGCCCAACTTTGGTTTTACCATTCGTCACCTAGCCTTTTTCCCTTGGGTTTCGCGGACTCAAGGGTCATCTTTATTTTAACCCCCCCCCCCCGGCCAGTGCTTCTCTAAGTGTTGGTCCAACTGAGCGATGTCCGGGGCTACCAGGGGCAACTCTGGGCTGGCCTACCCGACGTCTTGCTCATCCGGTGTGCCCTGAGAACGAGATATGTGCAGCTCCTATCGGGATTTGTCGGCACATCTGGGTGGGGTTGCTGGTTTAGTTTTACCATTGTCGAGGATGTCTTGTAACCGGGATGCCGAGTCTGATCGAAATGTCTTGGGAGAAGGAATATCCTTCGTTGACCGTGAGAGCTTGTGATGGGCTAAGCTGGGACTCCCCTCTAGGGATTTCAACTTTCGAAAGCTGTGCCGTGGTTATGGACAGATGGGAATTTGTTAATGTCCGGTTGTAGATAACATGAAACTTAACTTAATTAAAATGCACCAACCGCGTGTGTAACCGTGATGGTCTCTTCTCGGCGGAGTCCGGCAAGTGAACACGATGTTGGAGTAATGCTTGACGTAGGTTGTTCTAGGATCACTTCTTGATCATAGTTGTTCGACCGTGCTTTTGCCTTCTCTTCTCGCTCTCTTTTGCGAATAGGTTAGCCACCATATATGCTAGTCGCTTGCTGCAGTTCCACATCATACCTTTGCCTTACCTATAAGCTTAAATAGTCTTGATCGCGAGGGTGCAAGATTGTTGGGTCCCCGTGACTCACAGATTACTTCCAAACCAGATCCAGGGACCGATGATACCGCTCCAGACGATGCGCTTGAGCTCAAGTGGGAGTTCGATGAAGACTCTCGCCGTTACTATGTGTCTTTCCCAGATGATCTATAGTGGTGCCCAGTTGGGGCGATCGGGGACTTTGTCGCATGTGGGGGTTGATCTTTATTTTGGTACCGTAGTCGGACCATAAGTGTATTGGATGAATGTAATGTTATTCATGTATTTGTGTGACGTGGCGAGTGTAAGACAACTATGTATCTTTTCACCTTTTATTTATTACATGGGTTGTTGTGAAGATTACCTTACTTGCGACATTGCTTTCACTGCGGTTACGCCTCTAAGTCGTGCTTCGAACATAGGAGATATAGCCGCATCGAGGGTGTTACAAGTTGGTAATCAGAGCCTTCCCCGACCTTAGGATCCCCCTACTTGATCGAATCGTTGACGTTGTTGAGTCTAGAAAAATGTTTTGAGTCTTTTAGGAATTATACATCGGAGAGTTTAGGAATTCTTTTTACTCCCCAGTCCCTTCATCGCTCTGGTAAGGCATCCTGACGTAGAGTTTTGACTCTTCTCTTCTCAAATTTCACTAAAAAAATTTAGGATCACGCGGGTATCTTGGAATCGTTCCGATCGATTTGTGACGAGAATATTGTTCTTGGTGCCTCCTGTCATTTAGGGGTTGTGGCGGTGACCCGGGGAGTTGAGCTCCGAGGTGTTGTCGTCACAATTTTATCGTTGAGATTCTGGAATACCTGAGTTTCGCCGACATCGAAAATCTCTTTTATGCAGTTGTTGGTGAGATAACCTCGACGCCACCCAGTACTAGGGCGGGAGTTCGGGAGTATTGGAATAACTCGCATAACGGGTGCTTTTTGAAGGTTGAGGTAAATGATTTCCAAAGGTTTCTCGGTTATGTGTTGAAGGATGGATACAGCTGGATGTAGGATTTGCTTGATTTGGATGAGATATTATGCTTCCCCTGTATCCCCAACACCTGATTGCATAACCGGAAAGGTTCAGGAGTTTCATAGGTGGGAATTCTTGTAGCTCTAGTTCTTCTTCCGCGGATATTTGGTTTGGGATTGGGTAATACTCACCAAGTATTCGTTCTTATCTGTACTCCAACTCTTGCCGTTTCCGGCGCTAAGTTATTTTATTTCCTCATTGTCGGGTTTTTGTCTCCGTGTGTTGTTGTCTTTGTCATGCATCTCATATCATGTCATCATGTGCATTGCATTCGCATCCGTGTTCGTCTCATGCATCTGAGCATTTTCCCCGTTGTCTGTTTTGCATTCCGGCGCTCCTATGTCACTCGGTGCCCCTTTCTACCTCTTTTCGTGTGTGGGGGTTAAACATCTCCGGATTGGACCGAGACTTGTCATGCGGCCTTGGTTTACTACCGGTAGACCGCCTGTCAAGTTTCGTGCCATTTGGACTTCGTTTGATACTCCAACGATTAACCAAGGGACCGAAAAGGCCTCGTGTGTGTTGCAGCCCAACACCCTTCCAATTTGGCCCAAAACCCTCTCCATCGTCTAGAGCATTCGATCACGATCGCGTGGTCGAAAACCGCACTCCATTTGGAGCTTCCTAGCTCCCTCTACCTCTATAAATAGCCCACCCTCCAAAAATCCCGGGTCTCCTTCCACCCTAACCCTAGAAAAACTCCACCCGCCGCCGCCGGACAAAAATTCGGGCAGCGGACATGTCCGCCCGCTCCGCCGGACCTATCAGCAAGCACCACGTGTCCCTGGGCCGGTCCCCAGTTCGCCGCCGACCCCATGGGCCCGCGAGGCCCGTGCGGGGCCCTCCCGGCCCGGTCTCCTCCGCCGCCTCCTCGCGCCAGGTCCCCGCGCCCGCCGCCTTCCTCCTCCTCCACGGCGCCCAGTCGCCGGCCGCCTCCGCCGCGACGCGCCCAGTCGCCGGCCGCCTTGCCGCCCTCACCGCTCCGGCGCCGTGCCCGGATCCGCCCCGGCCGCGCCTCGACGTCAACGCCCCACTCCGACGAGCTCCTTCCACGACTCCGGTCATCCCGTCCCTCTCCGGTGAACAGTGAAGCCGGCCATCCTCGGGAGATGCGAGATCCAGATCTGGGATTTCGAAGAGGGTTGACTTTTCATCCTCGAACCCTATTTTTTTGCAAACTTTGGCATGTCATAACTATCTCATCGTAGATCCGATTTGTGCATCTAGCATAGCAAAATGTTTGTCTCGA